>NC_041411.2:83225641-83445641 GCF_900747795.2 Erpetoichthys calabaricus | reverse complement strand
GACGATGAAGGCTACTTCCTGGGGGAGCCGATACCGAGGCCCGTCCAGCTGCGTTACCTCTCGGGCGAAGAGCTTCTGCACAAGTACGGATCGCCGGTGCTCGGAGGCCCCCCGCCGCTTGGTGGTCGGGGTCAGCTGCACACCCGAAAACGGAGGAAGAGTAAGAACTGCATCATCTCCTAGGCGGGCGACTCCTCCTCCTCCTTCCCGTCCCCTCCCCCCTCGCTCCTCGAATGTAAAATTTGCGCAGTTGCACTTCCACAGTCTGGCGAATGTTCATTGGGTCTCCTCCCCTTCCGCTGGTCTCTCACGGGTCTCCGCTCGCTTTGTGATTGCGCCCTCGCCCGCCCGCCCGCCACTATGGACAGCACAGCCCCCTCTCTGCATGTTTGCCCGTCTCGACATTTCAATTGGAAGTTGTTTTTTTTTTTTTTATTTTAGTTTGGATTCCTTTTCGTTCCCATTGGCTCCTTTCGTGTCCCCGCCTCTCTGGCCCCGCCCCTCTATTAACGGTTCACAATTGACACTCCGTGCAGCTCTGCCATTTTTCTTTCCCGCTTGTTGTTTTCTACTCTTGCGTTGCTTTTATTTTAATTTAATTGTTATTTGTACATAAAATCAATTCCTTAAGTTAAGTATTTAGTGTATATATGGTGTAAATGAGTTACTACATATTTTTATATTTTGTAACGATAGCAGCATTTAATGTATTATAAGTTACCAATAGGAATAAATGCATGAATGTTTCCTTGCTGGCCATGTCTTGAATTGGAATTAAACGGTTATTTCACGGAAAACGTCTGCCGATTTTTTTCCTTTGGACTCGGAAGACCCCCGAAGTTTGGCTCCCACTCCCCCCTCTTCTCTCTGCTAGTTGATGGAAAATACGGCAGACGTCAAAGGCAACGCCGGAAGAGGGGACTGAAAACGGTCAATGCGGGGAGAGCAAAAGACGAACACAACGAGAACACGGCGGCGAAAAAAATCAAACAAGAAACGATTTGGCCAAAGGATGTCGACTTGCCCACCCGCAGGTCTCGTTTCAGCGTAGGGGCGGAGTTCAACTCCAGATAGTGCTGAGTGGGAGTGGCCAGTGGCGTCTGTTTGCCACACCCCTTTACCCACCATCACCATTCCAGATGGGTCATGTGACGTGTTGAAGACAAACCAAGGCAGCCTGAAGGACAATAGCAGCCTGTTACACCAGAGAGTCGAGGCGTGCCAGTCACACCAGCTTGAACCCTGAAACTGCTGAAGTGTGCCACCTCACCAGATGTGCAAGGTGGGCTGACATCATCATCTAACCCTGGAGGTCCACGTCAGCTCACTCGGCCCCCTGCTGAATTCCCACTGGATGCCTGCGGTCTTAAAAAAAAAAAAAAAGCGAGCCTTGGGCACTACTGTGGTTGGCTGTCTACACGCGGGGGGCGGATCTCACCAGCTGAAGCGGTGGGTAAAGGGAGACCTGTGCCCCCCAGTGTCGAGGTCTGCAATGACATCAACTATACAATAAATAAATAAAAGAAGCTTGAGGTCCAAAGTGAAGATGGGCACCAGCAGCTGCCCGTGAGCCCACTGCCCTCTTCTAACCGACTTCTCCCTTTCAATTAAACTGAAGACAAGAAAGCGGCCGACGCTGAGTGGGTACAGGCCTGAGACGGGCTAACTGGACTGAAGGGGGCAGAAAAGGAGTACTGGGGGCGGGCAAAGACACCACGCCCCCACATGGCCCCGCCCCCTCCAAGACCACCACTGGTACAAACTGTTCGGCTCGTTTGACTTTTCATTTGTTTTAAGTTTCTTTTTTCTTTGTAGTTTTACAGCCCCCTGTTGTCATCAGTCCTGTGTGCCAATCGTGTTAGTGAGGAGAACTGCCCGACATTGGCACCATGGACTGTCGCCCCCTTGTGGCTGAACTCTGCTATAGGAGTTGGGTCGAGCCAAACCCCCCCCCCCCAAAGTGCTAATCAGCACGCAGACTGGCACCAGCCTTAAGTGCCATGATGAGTGGCACAAGGAGAATCACCTGACCTTAAAACCGCTCTGCCCTCCTTAACAACCAAACCCCCGACCCTCCCCCCTTCCAACCTGCTCACTTGGGCTGTTGGTCGCTGGGACTTCTGCCCACCTCGACAGAGACGATGGCAGCAGGGGTCACGCGGGCACAGAGCCTGACTGTGGATTTCTTTATCACAAGCCCCCTTTAAAGTGGTGTGTGTCCGCACGGCTTTTGGTTTTTGTCACCGTTGTGACTTTGACGTGGCATAGTGTAAGGGACTTTTGTGACCCTGATGCCCCCTGCTCTGCCCACACTTACATGGGCTGGCTAACCAAAAGCCTTCAGAGAAGATTTAAGGAAAAACGGGGGTCCTGCAGAGCATCGCTGAAATGCCACTTTGTCACAGGGCATGTGCCAATCTGGAGAGCACCCAGCTCACTGCATTTACCCCGACTAGTCCTCAGCAAACCAGTTCTGTCTGGTTTAGAGCAGTCTGACGAAATCAAAAGGAAGATTCAATCGAGGACTGAGAGGCCAACTGAGGGAGGGTCAAAGTGAAAGTAGGGGGTCCTGCTGTGAGGCACAAGGGGCAGAAGAATGGCACACACGCCCGACGAGCGCTGCCCAATGGCCTCTGGTGAGCAGAAAAAACTGACCGTCCCACTTCATCAGGGCCATCAGAGCCCCCCACAGCCAGAAAGTGGCAGCCGACGGTAGGGGTCCGAGCCAAGAGGTAACCCAGCGTTGCCATGGAGCCACGACATCGTGGGCTGTGTTTGTCTCCGGGGGTCTTGACAGGAAACGAGCGAGAGAGCCATGTGGCGCATGACAATGACGTCTGGCCAGCAAGTCTGGGTGGGCACAGCAGGGGGGCTCAGTGAGCTGGAGGAGGACAGCAGATGAAGAGCCAGCAGCTGCCACCTCAGGTCCTGCTTCAGGGTTTCTGTTTAATTCAAATAAATTGTCCTCCTATTTTGGGGGGCCGGGGCTTTTCTAGTCATTCCCCCCCTTTAAGGTCTGCGTAGGCCACAAGATCTCAGAAGGAGCTTTGAGGTTTCAAGAAGCCCAGGAGGTCCTGAAACTGCACACCTGGGGACCCCCAATACCAGGCCTGTGCTGTCACCAACGACTCAGGAATGACTGGAGAGCCTCGGCGGCCAGCGCTCAGCTGTTCACGGTGGTCTCACTCCATGGCCGAGTCATCGTCCCATCAGTCCTGCTGTGAGGAAGACGGGTGAGAGGTGAGGCACTGAACTATCAGAGAGTCGGGCATCGCTGGCATCCCCCCAGACAAAAAGGGGCAGCTGGCCGGGCAATCTGCTGGAACGAGAGACACCATGGGGGGCACCTGGACAACTAGCTGGGGGTCCTGAAGGCCTGACAGGTTAGAGGGACCCAATGAGGCAATGGGGGGGGAGGGGTCAAGCTGCCATCCCACCGTAGCCAGGGTTGAAGGCACAGCTGGCAACACACTGGCATACCTGGCATTGTCCTCTTGGGAAGGGGCAGCAGACAAGCCCCCCACAGAAGGATGGATGACCCCGCTGTGTCGGACTCCCTGCTCAGATACAACACTGGGGGTCTCGGTGAGCAGCCCTTCTGATTGGCCGCTTGTGTGTCTCGCTCTTCCTCTTTATCGATGTCACCAAAGGAAGAGGAGGAGTAAAGGTCCACTCTGGCAGAGATGCCTTCAAAGATGGCGAGTAGAAAACGAGCCAGGGGGCAAGAAAGAGAGAGACTGAGAAGTGGGCTTTAGGGGACGAGACACGAGCTTTTAGGGTCTTAATATTTAATTGGGCAGGAGGAGCTCTGGACCCCCGTCAGCTGCCCTCCCATTGGTGGACCACCAGGGCAGGACGTCACCTCCTAATTCACGGACTGAGCACTTTGGCACAGCGGCTGCACGTCACAAACAGTCGTCATGGTAATGCACTGCCCCTCCATTACTGCACAGGACCCCCATACTGCTGTGTTCAGACCCCGGGGGGCCACCAGAGGGCGACAGGACGACACCATGTCTAAAATCAAAGTTGTGTGGATGGCGCCTGCAGCCCCACTTCTGGGGGTCCCAGACCCACACCTCCCATCCCTGCTATTCTTTCAGCTTCCTTTGCGTTTGTTGTCCTTGTCACTTGTGGTCAGTTCTGTCCTCTGGTGCCATTAGTGACATGGCCCCCGGTGCCCCCCTGCTGATGTTCATTTGCAGCTTCAGCCTTGCAAGAAATAAAACGGCTGGGCGAGCGAGGGGGGGGGTCAGTGCACAGCCTCAGCCAATGATTGCCTTGTTACCATGGAGATGGGACATACCATTTAGGATGGCGGAGGTTGATCGGGGCGGCTCGTGTCACCCTTGATGGCTCCGACACTCGCTGGTCCACGAGGAGCCACCGCTACAGAGGGGGCCGCGCTCTCAGGTGACGACCCCCCCGTGGAGCTGAAAGGTAATGGAGGTGACTGGCGATGAAGAACTGAAGATGAGGAGGAAGACGGCAGGTGGACTTGGACCAGCAGCGACGATCAGAGCCCCCCCAATACCTGCAGCCCCCATGCTGGGTCCGGGAAGAAAGAAGTAATGGGGGGGGGGGGGTGAGGGCGTCAGAACACAAGTGATGGTGTGGGACTCGAGGTCAGTGACGCTGGGCTGCTACCCCAAAGACCAATGGGCGGCACTGGTATCAGATGGGCACCGCTGTGGCAAATAAAACAAAAACACGTCACCAGTCAGACACAAAATGTCTAATCTTATAGGACCGATGAAAGGCGCCATATAAGACAGAGATATAGATATAAAGACAGGGGAGGGGGGCACGACGTCACCGACGGCCCCTCCTACCCACCACTCCCCCATAGCCCACCCTTTCCTGGTATATTTAATGTCTTGGGTGGGCTGTCTACACCTCCAGAAATGCAGGGGGTGCCCTTCCTGAGCCCACTGACAAGTGTGCCAGCTGCACACAGAGGGCAAATGCACTGAAATGGAGAAGTGTGCCCATTGCCCGCTGCCATGAAACTTTTTCATTTTTCTGGTAGGTTTTGATGCCAACAGCCTGACTGCCCCCGATGTGACGGTGCAATGCCAGCTGTGGCCTTCGGGGGGCTCCATCTCCAGAACTTCTTCTGCCTGACACTTCATGGTTGACCCCCCCCCTTTGCCCCACCGTCCCGTCTACTGTGTGAACGCACAGAATAACTGAGCCCATCAGGCGGTGCCAGTCAAGGGGGCTTAATGGAATTTCAAGGGGCCAACACGTCCTTGAGCTGAAAATATTCTGCTGTGTTAATAAGGACATCATGGCACCGGCGTCACCAGCGTCAAATTTAATTACAATGAGGGGCGTCTGGGGGGTGTTGTGCTTGAGGGGAGAAAAAGCCGAGCCTGGCACAGATCAGCCCACCTGCACGGGACCACAAGAACATGAGGGAGGGCATCCAGTGCGGGTGAAGACACCACGTGACGTGGGACTGGCTGACTGAGCCCTGTGCCCCTAAACGGGGTCCCATCTTTTAATGACCAGGGTCCATCTGACTGAGCCGATCTCTCTGAGAGACACAAAGCAGGGGAGCAAGCGAGCAACACGAGACCCCTCATCTCTGTCTGGTGCTATGAGCGGCCCCCCTAATGGTAAAGACAGCCAGGAATGGCCTCCGTGTCCTCTTATGACCTTGTGCTGCCCCCCCATCGGGCTGCAGGGCACATCTGCACCCAGGCTGCCATTCTCTCTGCTCCCTGGTTGGTGCCCTTCTGGGCTCCTTGCATTCCAGTGCCCACAAACACTGGCATCGGGCCACCCTGCTGATGTACTGAAGCTGGTAAAGTCACGAGTGCCCAGCCTGTGATATAGCGCCTTTCAAATCGGTCTGGCGGGCATACAGTGATCTGCTGTACGTTTGGGTTGGGTGCTGCTCTTCTTATCCAAGTTTATCTCGTGTGGCGCCTTCTCTGTCGACGTCTCCGCTTATCGAGGATGTTGTGCCTTTTATGTCCGCAGGCCCATCTTCTGCTCGCCAATCGTAGAGTGGCGGTCTGCGTTTAGTTAGTCCTAGCCGTGCCCCGTGGCTCCGCCCACGTAGTGGTGAAAAAGGACAAACTTTAAAAATCAAAAAACAAATGGGTATCGCTGCGCTCCAACACGTGGTGTGAGGTGGAGGGACTCAGAGGCCCCGCCCAGCTCCCTACTCCTGCGACCTGTCCCGCCTCCCCACTCGAGGCCCCGCCCCCATCTCAGATTCGTGTGAATAGATCGCTCCTGCGAGTGTTCTATGATTCTTAGTCACAAATCTCTCTATCTATCCAACTCTATTACAAAAAGAAATCGCCTGTCCTGGAAAGCAAAAAGCAAGTCTACGATACGTGATAATCTCGAAAGACATTTTAAAAGACCCGCGAGACCAAGGAGACTTGCCACGGAGCGTCTCGCGGGGACCGTAAACATGACACTTGGTGCCAGGGCAGCAGCAAAAAGGACAGCGGCTGTACAGGCTTTAAAAAGCGCGACAGCAGTTACCCCAACCAACCGCGAGCAGCGTTACACATCCTGCAAGAAAGAATTCAGCCGCGCTCGCGGCCAGAAACATTTGTCCCAGGGCCGTGGAACAGACGCGCCGTACTTATAAAAGATATCATATAAGAGCTCACCCATTAAAAGACACTCACTCGTGTAGTACACATAAAGAGTAGAAGGACAACACGGAGAACAGACAGCCAAAGGCAGATAAGACATTATGAGAGCAGTGGAATTCGAAAAGCGCAGACAAACGACGGCGCGATACGTGCAGACACAGCGGTCAAATTCAAAAGGATTGTAGCGTCCCAGCTTGAGGGAGGGCGGAGTACAGCAGGGAGGACTGATAGCGGGGTATTGATTGATGCGGTAAGGGGGGGGGGGGGCGTTGGGGAAGGTGCTAGAAAGTCGTGTTTGGGGTTAGGAAGTCGGCGATTGTTCAAGTAAAACTTTTGTGACACTTTATCATGTCAGTCGCTACAGTATCAAAGAAAAGAAAAGATCGCATTACCACAAACAAAAGGTGATCAATCATCAGGACCAGGTGTGACTGAAAAATAGCAGGACAAGTCGAGGTCAGAAATAAAAGGCAAAGAGTAGACAACAAAGTCTTTTCGCATTCGCATCATTCAATGCTCTAAACGCGGATTTACACAATAATGGACCATACGCTAGTTTAGGAGGATCTGTGACCCCGGAACAGTTAAAGCAACGACAAGTTAAATCTCAAAGAGTACACAATTCGGTCAGGTGTATATTGATGATCACGGAGTAGCGATGCAAAGTTTAACAGGCAAAAAGAAAGGTGATGTATATATTCTGTGAATAACATTACACACCAAAGGAGATCGTGATATGCCACTCGTATTAAAACGTTTACAGCGTTTGCTATGACAATCAATAAATCACAGGGACAAACATTAGTTGGATTATTTATTACAGAAACAGAAACAACATTCACTCACGGACAGCGAGTTATACGCTGCATTGTCACAATGTGTCTCCATAAAATAGTTTCTAATGAACCTTTAAAGTAAAAGTGCAAATAATGAAATTGAAACAATTCCAAAGAAAAAAAAAATTTTAATTGTATTGTAGCGCCTCCCTCTTACTATGGATAAGGAGCCCGCCACACACAAAAAACTCCTATTCTTAGGAAAAGTAATTATAATATTTAAGGAACTCGACAGAACCTGAGCACCTATTTGAAGTCCCCAGAAGGAGTTGTTTAAGAATTTATACAAAAAAAGAAAAATAATCACCCCAACAAGTATTTTAAAAAACAAAAGAATATTTATAAATCAAATAAATCCTAATTAATAAGTCCCCCTTTTACCCTTCTATAAATATACAAAAAGAAATCCAGAAAGAAAGCAAGAAAATACAGAAAAAGAAAAACCCAGGAAGAGAAACAAATATAACCTACTTATCAATACCCCACCTAATTCACAGAACATAACCGACTAAATACACAAATACACATAAATACAAATATGAATCAGACACCCGCTCACCCAATCCACCCGTGATCCCCAGTCCCTTTTATATTACAGTCTTGTCGATAAAGTCTTAATCCACCCGGCCTGGGAAGTCTGTGACAAATCCAGCAATCCAGTCAGTTAAACTTCGCCGACTCGTCCACCGTATTAGAAGGTAATTAGAAGTAATCTCACCGGTCTGGCGAACGACTCCTTGACACAAGCTGAAATCCGTAGCACCCGGTTGTTTCGGCGTTAGTGTCCTTTAATGGCCGCCGCCCGCAGCACAAATGTAAAGTGAAGCCGTGAACTCCAAGATTATTACCGATTAGCCCGAGTTCCTTTTCGTTGAGTCCAATCGGTATTACAATGGAGCCTAACGAGTTTTTACCGTTAAGTCCTTTACCAAGTCACTTTCCCAGGTCCTTCCTTAAATCGACTTTAACGCACCTCTCCTCTTCCTTTAAACTCTCTCGACCTCCTTCCCTTTTTTTCTTCTCCCTTTAATATGTGCCTCCTCGCCTTTTAAAGAGGGTTCCTCCTTACGTCACACCCCAGTTCATTTTGGCAAGGACCCCCAGGCATTGTTTGGACCCCTACTCCCCTTAAAGAGATACCCCACAGACATTACTTGCATTGGACATCACCTTTAAAGGGCAAGCGGCACAAACAGTTAAAAGCACACAAACAAAACAATATGTGACAACCGTTACAGTATATCCGATTAACCAAACACAGGGGATGGCGAGCGAAGCCCCCTAGTTATAGAAATAAAACACCTGATGACCTAAATCCGTGAAGAGAAGCGGACAGACGTTGGATGTTTGAGATATCTGGAGAGAGCGCCTTAGCACACACCACTTGTATCATTCAGACACACACATTTATTTTATACGAGCCTTTTCTGTTCTCACACTTCAGTATCTATCGTATAGCGCCTTTCACGTCTATCTCTCTGTGTATCCACCTGGTCAGTTCGGCTGTGCAGGCGCTGCTGGTCTCCTCTCCTCTCCATTTTTTGCTTCTGCTGGCCTTGCTATGCCATTAATAGCCCCCCAAATCTACACGGAGTGTGTTTGTGCGCCCGAGCCTGGCGATGGTCTGGTGTCCCTTCCAGAGTTTCTTGGCCCCCCTGAACACCCTGACCTGGTGTAGGACTCCCATCGCCCAATAAGAGAAGCAGGTTGCCCCCCCCAGGACCCTGAATAGTGATGAGCGAGTGTGACCTGCAGTGTCCACTATGAGAGGAGCTGCAGGACGTGACATAGAAAAGTAAAACCAACTCCTGCAGTGGACTCCAAGGGGCCCCCTGGTGGCTCAGACACGCCAGTTCATCAGTCTACCAGTTCCGACTTTCTAAATGACTGAGAAAGGCGCTATAAAACGTGAAACTGTTCTCAGCGGCCAGTCAGACGAGGAGGTCTGTAAAGCAGCAGCAATCTGGGAAACAAATGACCGGCGTCCCCCATGGCCGCCACCACCACCTGCAGGTTCAGCTCTAAAACTCACGAGCCCCGATGCGCTTTGAGGCCCCCTGGTGGTCGAGGCGCTGCATTGTGAAGCACAGCCCTGGGTGACCTCGACTGAGTCTGCTGGTTCTTACAAGTTAGACACAACACTCCTGCCATTCGTATAAACTGCAATGAAAGGCACTATATAATGAAGCATTTTTTTTTGTTTGTGGTAAATCACACCAGGAATCATCTGTCCATCCATCCATCCATCCATCCGTCCATCCATCCATCCATCCACCCTCAAAGCCGCTTCAATTCTACAAAACAATCAACTGAAACAAAGAATTAGCGCACTGCTCTTGGTGCCCCTCTAGTGGCTAAAACATCACATTGCAGTGTGCCAGGTCAGCCCCATGAGAGGGTCGTAAACCACACCAGTTCTAAGTAACACTGAAATAACACTGCAATGCCAGTAGAATGAAAGGCGCTATATAATGTTAAACTATTCTTTGTGGCCAATCAGTAACAAATAACTGACACAAATGGCCACTGTTGTCTCTGGCACTGCACAGTGCAGCTCTGGCTGTTCGTCCCCATATCACCCCACTTGATCTGTCACCTCTCACTTTTTTTGCTGGTAGCAAATCACACTGAGAATAATCGGAGCAAAGCAAGTGACTGTTGCCCTCTAGTGGTCAGAGCGCAGCATTGTAAGGCAGAGTTGTGCCAGTCCAGGCCTGTGTGTGACTTTGATTGGGTCACAGCTGGCAGTTCTTACATTTTGAAGCAATGCCTGGGCACAGAATCAGACACAAAAGGCACCAGGGTTTGCTTGGGGGAAATGACATTCAGAATAACTTGGCCATTCCTTCATCCACCCATCCATTGATTTTCAAACGAGTGATCGGCTCAGTGACTAAGACGTTGCACTGCGCCAATTCACCACTTTGAGCGAGTCATGTGATGTTCAAGTTCTAAAATTCTAGAAAGAATGGAACAATACTGCAATGCCTTAGTACAGCATACACTGGAAGGACCCTCTAAAATGCCAACGTGTCCTTCATGGCCAGTCAGCAATAAGTGAAACAAACGGCCAGAACTCGCTTTGTGGCCTTTACACTGCACAGCACAGTCATCCCTGTGTGACCCTGATGGAGTCATTGAGCCTGCCAGTTCAGACATTTTATAAGTGCTGTGCCATCCTTCTAACCTGCCGTGGCTCAGGGTGTTCTATAAAACATCGTGGACAGAAAATCTCATTTGAAAGAATCAGTTCTACAAAAGCATGAAGTGAAACGAGCGTCTAGAACACATTGGCGTTGTCGCCCTCCTGTGTCTTACCAGCCCTTCATGTGACTCATTTACTCTTCCAACACTTCGATACCCTGTCATGAACGGCCAGGGCACTTGCCTGGCGGGGACACCTCTTCCTTGGAAGGACCAGGGGAACAAGTGTGGACAGCCCCTCACCTCCCCCAGAACACGAGATGGCAGCCTCAGACTCCTGCAGGGCTTCATGTCAGGAGGGAGGGAGATGAAGAAGAAAAAGGATGGAGGGTTGAGTATTGTGTGTTCTGCTTGAGACTGTGTTGTGCCTGTGGGAAATGAGGAAGGCGTTTCCCACGAGGTGAAGAAAAATAAAAAACTTGTGCTTTTAAAAGTGTGCCTCCTGCGTCTGTCTGTCTGTGTCGGGTTGAGTGGCAGGTACGCCCTCTAGAGCTGAATGACTTACAACAGCATGCAAGGAGAAAGGCGCTATATAATGTCAACCTCTTCAAGAACAACAAGTACAACAAATGGCCACTACTCTGATGGCAAAGTCACTGCAGGGCACAGAGCAGTTTGGACTTTTCAGTCCCCATCTGACCCTGAGTGAGTCACTTATTTTTTTTAACAATTCAGCCATAATTATAAAATGCCCTGCTATGAAAGGCACTATATAAGACAAGACTTTTTTTGTCCGACGTAAATCACATTAGGAAGTCCATCCATCCATTTTTCAGACCCCCTTCAATTCAACTAAAGAATCGACTGAAACCAACATAGCAATTAACAGAACTTCTTTTGGTCGCCCCCTTGTGGCTAAAACACTGCAATGTGTCAGGAAATCATTGAATCTTCCAGTTGTGAAATTCTAGAAATAATAATGCACTTCCAGTAGTATGATTTAGAATAGTATCCACCGGAAAAAGGCGCTATATAGTGCTAAACTGCCTTCAATGGTCAGTCATTACAGTACTTCTCTCTCTCTCTCTTTGTGCCCTCTTGTGGCAAAGCCCGGTACTGCAAAGCACAGTTTTGGTTTTTCAGCCCCTTTATGGCCTTTAATGAGTCACATAACCTGCCCATTCTTAACACTTTTGTAAAAGATCTGCCACACTAATACAATGCTGTGAAAGGTGCTGTATAATACAACATGTGCTGCTGGTGTTAATTCAAATTGATTATTCCTAATCAGTGCAGCAGCCACACAAGCAGGCAGGGCAAGTGACTGGCATGCTCTTTGTCGCCCTCTAGTGGACAGAACATTGCATTGTAAAGCAGCAGTGTGCCAGTTAAGCCTCTAAGTTAGTCAAAGCCCACCAGGCATTTCCTTCTGCAGTATGGAATCTACTTTGGATGTAAAATGTGACGTCAGCATGTCCTTAGTGCCAGCCAACCATTTTGTGAATGCAGCATCATCCCATTGCTGGGGTGTGAGGAGTTGTAGTCTTGGGTGCAAGGCAAGAATCGACACTTTTTGGGGTGCACCCGATTTCGTGTTGCTGATCTTTGGTCTGCAGGCAGAGACAACCACCAAACCAGGATTTGAACTCAAAATGTCACCCAGCTAAATAAACCTAGAATTCAAATGGACAGCTGACCCCTTTGCTGCTCCTTAGTCCCGCCCCTCAGGCTGCCCGAGCCATTCCATTGGCTGCCTCTGTTTAGGCGAGCCGCATGCTGTCCAATGAGCTTCACTCGCTTGTTTTGTGCGCCAAGGCTGTCCTTTGCCTGCCGTTTTTTTTAAGTGAATGTCGCGTTATGCATCTGCTGGAGTGGAAAGCAGAGGAAGGAAAATTAAAACAAACTTATAAATAGAAAGGTGGAGAATGTGAGAAGAAGAGCAGAGCAGATGGCGCCGGCAGCGAGGAATGGCATAAGAGCCGAGGATTTGATCTCCGGGACTGTTTATGCCACTCGGGGCACCAGGCACATCTGTGTTGGCACACAAGTACTTGGTCAGGAATGGCGGCAATTAACGGTGAACGCCGAACGATAAGTTAGGAGGCACTTTGCACCTCTTGATGCAGCCCCCCCTCATGTTTGCTCCTCAGATTATCTCTGATCCTCTGTTTAATTAAAAAGCGCAAGGAATTAAGAAAGAAAAAGACGTGAGAGAGACTGGCACCTCGGGGAAAAAACGAGCTCCAACATCGAGAACAAGACAAGACACCGACAACATAAGGAATGGTCAGGGGGCGAAACGATAAGCGGGCCGGAGGACTGATTGATTACTGATCGATTGACTCACGGGATACTTGATTGGCTTGTCAGGTGTGTAAATAAGAGACTGACAGGCTGATTGATTCATTTGTTGACCAATTCAATGGCTGATTGATTGACTTACTGACTTCACGATTGATGGATTAAGTGATTGACTGACCGACTGATTAATTGATTGATCAGTCAGTTTGTTGATTGATGGCCTAACATATTGACTGATTACTTGACTGACTAGCAAATGATCTCATTGGCTGGTTGTCTCATTTTTGGACTGCCAGACTGATATATCAACTGATTGATTTACTGATTGATTGATTGACCGATAGGCTGATTAGGTTTTTAGTTTGTGGATCGACTGCCTGATGAAGTGCTGATTGAATGAGCAACTGACTGGCTGACTGACTGATTGAATGGTCGGTTGGTATGTTGACACATTCACCGTTTTTTTATATTGATTGAACTATTGATTGAAGGTGAACATTTAATAGATTGGCAGACTGAATGATTGATTGGTCTGTTGATTGATTAACTTACTAACTGACCATTCTTGCATGTCGTCCACGCTGCCACAACATTTTTAACCAATGAAAATGTAGACTTTATCAAACGCTCTCCAGAGCCGCTTATTTCTGAAAATGCCAGCTTGGTGTTGCAATGTGGTTTGGTGAAAACGCAGACTCTAACTGCACTCTGATTGGCTCCTGCTTATTATGTGGCCCTTCCGTGATTGGATTCTGCTCGTGATGACGCCATTCCATGTTTGGTCACCCTTCACAGATGACATTCCAACATGGTGGACACACAGAAGCTGCTCTCCATGGCGCTCGCTGTGTTACTTAACTAGACGCCTCTACAGTACGTTTTGTGCAGTTTGAACGCCGCACATGCGCATAAAAGGCAAATAAACAACGTGCCAGTCGCTAGAGTCTGGCGATAAATCCCATGATGTTACCTTCAAGGATGTTTTTTTTGCTGATGCACACATGCCCACTGTGGGCGAACGTCTACATCAAAAGCATTTGTGGTCGTTTTAGTGTTGGCAGAGAGATGTATGAAAAGGACATGAAAACGCCAGTGTGGACCGAAATCATTTTCACTTAAAAACATTTTAAAATGAAAAATCTTAGTAATGTGGATGCAGCTTAAGAAAATAACTGAACAGTTTGCTGGCTTGACTGGCTGAATGAGTTACAACCACCAGCCCCCAGTGCCGGATTAACCAATAGGCACATGTAGCATATGCTACGGGCCCCGCAATTTCGGGGGCCCCCAAATGGTGGACCTAATATTTAATGAAAAAGTGTAGCATTGAAAAACTGGTCTTTAAAAATATTATCTTTACGTTTTTAAACTGTAAATTTCTTACACAACAAAACTTTAGGGGCCAAACACATAAAATTCACATAAATATTATAAGATTCTTATTATAATCGAGAGTAAAATAATTATTTAGTCCGGTTTGAACTGTTCAGAATCTAAACTTCAGATGATGCAGACCAAAAGGGCCCCCAAATTTGAAATGTGCTACGGGCCCCCAAAGCTCTTAATCCGGCCCTGCCAGCCCCCCTTAAAGCAAATAAAAGGTTTGGTAGCCCAACTTAAGTCTTTTTATGATTAACTACCAACAGCACCCAGCTAAGTCATCTGAAGTCAGATCCATCTAAATTCTATAAAAGGAGTTTCTTAAAGTGTCCTCTCCCAGAGACAAATTCAAGTCATTTGGTATATTTCAGGGCTCTAAATCTGGGAAAAGGCCGTGTCCTTAAAACTCACAAAATAATCAACCCACAAAACAAGATAGCCCCACAGGGTCAACATTTTGAGTTTAAAAATAGTCGAATGTCTCTTTCTAACAAGGTGGCACATGTGTGCCAAATGTTGTGGAGACTGAACCAAAGGTCTGAAACATTCTAAGAAGAACAAATGCAGATTAGCAAAGGCCCAAGGTGTAAGAATGGCAGTAATGTTAATAAACCCCACCAGAATAAAATCACCAGGAAACTCAGACACACTTTAAAAAAAAAAAAAAAAACTTCAGGTATATTGGAAGAATAATTCAACAAACAATATAAACACTAAAAGAAAAAGAAGTGAAGGCCAAAAATGAATAATCGTCTGCTCTTAAAGCCGGCGACACGTTACACGACTTCAACACGGACGGGATGTCAGACTTGACAACTGCAGCCAACGATCCCATCACCTTGAGGATATCACATTTACACAACTGCAGTGGCTGAAGTGGAAACAATAAACAGATTAGGTGGAAGACTGATGGTGGTGTGCCCCACTTACCAAAATGCACAGGTGATGGACATGTTAAACTGCACCTGAGTCCAGGACTTGAAACGGACTGGCACCTCAACCAATGTCATCCTACAGTACTGGCAACGTTTCTTAGCGAACCGCTAGCTATAAAAAAAAAAAAAAGAGGACCACCAGTAATTTGGTTCCACTTCAAGCACAGCGTGGCAGTACAGAGTAATGAAAGAAAAAGTGACTCTACGTCAAAGACTACAAAGTAGCACTGCACGATTAAAATTGACAAATTAGAAGAGAAATGACAAATTAGGCAACTTTCAAGCTCAGTTTCCGGGTATCGCCAGCTTTCAGTTCGTAAATAGCGTGCTCTCGGACAGTGCCGTTACTGTATTAAGGTCCTGATCTTTTGTTCCCTCTTTTTGTGGTGTTGCAAACACGACACGTCAGACGGACGCCCCCCTCGTCTGTCCTGGCTGTCAAAAACAACCGCGCTCATTCCAGACACTTGCCTTGCACGCGTCACAGTTCAGTGTGAGCGCTTATTGGCTATCAGCTCTCGCAGAGCCCGCCCCTACGACTCGAAGCGCTCGCAGGCTGAATGGCGGTAAAGGGAACGCGCCTTCTCACCTGGCTCCGTTTATGTAAATTAACTCTGCGATTGAAACATCGAGTAATATGGCAAAAAAAAAAGTTAACTGTGTTACGCTGATTTCATTAGACAGTGTTACTCACCATTAAAGGATGGGCTGACCGCGTTGAAAATTTCCACATGCTGTAACCTCCACGACCCACTCGTCTGTTGTCCTAATCGCCACGTTGATTTACGAGGACTTCTTTTCAAACGATCCGCCATGGTGCGCGACGACCTCTGAGGTACAGACTGCACAGTTTGTTGGTTTCAATGCGCAGCTCACAAAATCAGGACTCCACAACATTTTCACTGAATTGCACGTTTCTCAGCAGCGTTCACAAGGAGGATCCCGTAAGTGTCAAGTGTGAGAAGTACAGTTTGTAGTAACTGTGTTAGCCATTATTGATGTAGTGAGGAGTCGAGCAAAATGACACCTTTTATTGGCTAACTAAAAAGATTATAATATGCAATCTTTCGAGGCAACTCAGACCCCTTCTTCAGTCAAGATGTAATCGAAACACGCTCTACTAATTATACAGCACGCACGCTGACGTCAGAACTAACAAAGCGTGCACGAGCCTTCCCGTTTACTTCGCCTTCATCAGTTCCTAACCGAGCGCGGCCGCGGGGCTACTTTTCTCTGCGCCACCGTGTATACCCGTAATAGCAGTGGGCGTGGTCAACTGTATGAGCGACGTTTCTGTTGGACAATTGAATGATGGGCGTGCCTCTCCTTCTCCGAACAAGCAGTTTTAGAATTAAGTTTGGGGAAAAATGGAATTAAACATGTGATTATAAATAAGTGGTAAATAATACAGCAATACGACAAAAAAGGAAAATCCTTACATTAATTAAAACCAATAGTCAATAATATAGTAACATTTAACAGTCAGTGCAAGAGAGAAATGCAACTGGAGAAGAAGAAAAAGGCATCAATTTAAACTGTTGCTGCTGCAGTGTTAAGAAAAATAAGGCAGTTCTTACAGAAAACATCCATACGTTATTGTCTATTGTTCTGACTTGAACCCAAACTTAAATTGTAAAGGTCTGAATAACTCCAGATCTTGCAGAAAATAACAAATTTTAAAACTGCACCCAATACCTGCACTACATAATACATATGGACGGATGGACAATATGATAGATAATAGCAGTAGTATTACTACAGATAGATGTGAAAGGCGCCATACAATATAACAAATAGATAGAATACAATAGATTGGACGTTATTTTGCTCCATTATGCTGCAATATGGTGTATGGATGGTATGACAAGACAGACAGATGTGAACGGCACTATCTAATAAACTGATAGATTTCATATGTCTGTGGTACTTTGTGTGAAGAAAAATATAATATAATTTTCGCATAATCTACCCTAACAAGTTTCCATTTGCGTCCAAGTGTTTTGATCGAAAAATGTACTTTAAAGTAATATCCAGGATACACTGTACCAGTTCCCTTACATTGTGAATTACGATATAGATATGGAATCACCATATAAAAGTGACGCAGTGGTAGCGCTGCTGCTTCACAGTAAGGGGACCCGGGTTCACTTCCCGAGACCTCCCCGTGTCTACGTGGGTTTCCTCCCACAGTCCAAAGACATGCAGGTTAGGTGGATTGGCGATTCTAATGTGCTTGGTGTGTGGGTGTGGGTGTCCTACGGTGGGTTGGCGCCCTGCCCAGGATTGGTTCCCTGCCTTGCGCCCTGTGTTGGCTGGGATTGGCTCCAGCAGACCCCCGTGACCCTGTGTTCGGATTCAGCGGGTTGGGAAATGGATGGATGGATGGATGGATGGATCGCCATATAAAAAGATTGTCAAATAAGACTAACAAGTTAATCAATAAGCTTAACGAGCTTTTTGTTGACCTTTTAAGACGATTTGGGTAAACTAGTCTAAAAGTAGTGTAAAATTAACTAATTCAGTCTGATTATGACTTTAATAATCACACATTTTACTAAATTATTACGTTTACTACAATCATAAATAAATACGTTTGGTATTTTTAGTCTTTACTAATAAACGTAAACCAGTCTTGAAGTTGGATGTGCTAAAAAGGCATTTAAACCCAAATTAAACATTTCATAGGGCTAAATATAGCGGCAGCAATCCAGGAGACCTCCCAACCAGCAGGTGTCGTTGTGAACCGTGTAGGGCGGCCGACTCTGCCTGTCGCACTGCTACGTACCGCCTGGTATTTCTTTGTCGACGCTTCCCGACTCATTCAGTTTTCATATTACGGGCGGTACAAGTGGTGTTATCGGTCTTCGCTAAAATGCCGCTAGAAAATTTGGAAGAAGAAGGTTTACCCAAAAACCCCGATCTACGGATCGCACAGCTGAAGTTTTTACTAACTATCGATAGACATCGGGATGACGTGAAGGTGAAAGAAGAGCTGATGGAGGCCGTCAAACAGAACAGTAAGTACCGGCAGTGCATAGCTCTCTATGTGAATGTGCAGAGTCACCCGGGCCCATGTTAATCCGGCGGCTAAAGTGATTCGCTCAGCCGGGGCCCGAGTTCAGGACTGTAGACTAAATATCAACTACGAGACGCTGAAGAGTTCGTTGTCATCTGTTTGTACGAGTGGAGAGTGCGGAGCGCTACGTTGATTTTAGCTGCATGTTGCATTGTTCGGGCCGTCTGTCGTGTCAAATCACTGCCGAGGCGGACGTTAGCTTTTTTCATTGAGCAGTGTCGAATTCGAGTGGTGCGTTTTCTGTGGAATGAATTCACATTAGTGTCACGTTTAAAGTAAAGACAGGGTTAGTTTTTTTTAAGAGAAAAGAACTCCTTAAATTGTTAATTATTTATTCGAACGTTAGCAGGTAACGCACATCAGCATGGAGGGGGGGAACAAGCATCCTAGGTCAGCTTCCTCCTTATAAGCCTCTTCTAGCAATTAATGGTCAAGTCGTAAAATTTATTTTATGATGATTTGTTGGGATGGTGAATGCTGGCAATTGTCATTGCACATAGGATTATTGATAATTAGTTTGTTAATACGTTTGCATTGTGTATGTTGTACTTTTCTAAGTAGTAGTGGGGTGTTGTACCGTGTTAGCTATGACGGACGCAATGAGAAGTCAAGCGAAATGACACTTTATTGGCCAACTGAACAGATTACACTGTGACAGCTTTCGAGGCAAAGGAAGTTAAAGCTGTGTTTGGGCAGGAATACATCGTCCTGCCCTCCTCATCTCACTGATTTCTTCCCAAATGCACTTCTGGATATTTTATCAAAATAGTCAAGTTTAATATAATACTGGTAAGTTTGCAGCACTGCCTTGGCCACCACCATTGTAAGACTAACAATGAGCAGGTGCAGGATTTGAACCCAGGACCCTCTACAGTATTCACTGCACCACTGATGGTATCTGGTCTGGTAAAATTACCTCAAGTGATTACGTTTTAAAAATAACATTAAATGTACTTTTTAGTTGCTGCTTCTGTTGTTTTAGTTTCTATTTCTGGATGTGCTGTAGTTTGCAGTTTCAGATACTCTTTTGTACTTGTGCCACTTGCCAACTAGTAGTACACTGCGAGGGACTTGTCAGGAGAATAAAGATTTTATTGTTTTTTTTACACACTTATGTTAAAAGATTTCTAGTGAAACACACATTATCTAAAATAAAGAACTGTGCCAACTCCTGTATGTTTCTTAAAAGATGTTAAATGATAAATTAATTTTTCAGACATGGCGCCATATTATGAAACTCTTTGTAAAGAGCTGAAGTGGCAGGTGGACACCGACCTTTTAAGTAAAATGAAGAAAGCCAACGAAGAGGAGCTAAAACGCCTAGATGATGTTCTGGAAGATGCAGAGAAGAACCTTGGAGAAAGCGAAATCCGGGATGCCATGATGGCAAAAGCGGAATATTTGATTAGGATTGGTGATAAAGTAAGAGTCTCCCCCTCCTCTTTTCTTCTTGTTATGTCAACCTGTCTGTGGTGACCAGGTAATGATGACCCCCCCAGTTGTGATTGGGAGAGGGGAGTGAGTGATTCTTCTACATGGTAGGCACAGGTCAGGTGTGATTTGCATTCATTTTTTGACCACGTATTAATCAGCACAGGGTTTCTGGAAGTTGACATCATGGTCAAAAACAAAACAAACTTTGCTACTGCAAATGGCCGTAGTAAAAAGTAAATAAAAGGCTACAAGTTGTACCTGCTTATAAAAACAAATTCTAAAAGTTTGGCATCAATGTGATTTAAGTGTCCTGGCAATACCCTGAATGAATGAATGTGCAGAGACGGTGAGTAAAATAAAAATGAATGTCCCCTTAAATCTGTGTGAAGACTTGAGGCTTCCTGTTTTAGTTACGAGGAGTTATCAGACATGAGCATTTAGTTTGCTGCGTGTTATATCTGACTGGTATTTGGCATTCATTTAGACGTTTAGCAAAAGATATCTCCTGGCACACAGTGAAATTGTCCACCACCAGGGGTGCAAAAGTAAACCTCCGTACAAAAATGATATTCCCCCGACTTTTATCATTTTTAATTTTGCATTGTTCATGAAAGTTATAAAACAATTCTGATGCCTTGTGCCCATTATTATTGGCATGGCCACCAGCAATTCTCTACTGAAAACTGCGGGTAAGAATGGATGAACAGTTGAAATACTGGTGTCCTTTAACATTTCTACGTGAATGAAGAAAAAGAAACAGAAGGGTAATATTGATGATTTTATATTAAAATTCCTCCTCTTGCCTGTTTCAGGAAGGAGCACTAACAGCTTTCCGCAAGACTTACGACAAAACTGTGGCACTCGGGCATCGCCTGGACATTGTGTTTTATTTGCTGAGAATTGGTCTCTTTTACATGGACAACGACCTTATTACTCGAAACACTGAAAAGGCAAAGAGGTACCCAGTTTTTAATTCTTTTCTTCAAGTTAGACTTGTAATTCTTTTTATGTATTGGTCTGTTGCTAAGTTCTCTGGGGTTTATCCAGGGTCTGCTAGGCCGAGGCCAGGCGCTCCCTTTAGCTCAGGTAATAAGAAGCTGCTTCTCAAGGCCATCGCACTCCAGACAGTGTGGGTCTGCGACAGGCCACTGGCAGTCACCATAGTGCAAGTTTTTGAACTGAGCTTGTGTGTGGTGCGAGTCCATGACTCACTTTGTTATCCTTTCACATCTAATTATCTGCATGTGCTTATTACTAGTGTGGTACACACCTATCAGCCACAACACTGAAACCACTGATAGATGAAGTGAATAACATTGATTATCGCTTTACAGTGGCACATGTCAAGGGGTGGGCTACAGGAGGCATTAGTGCACTGTCAGTTCTCAAGGGTGATGTGTTGGAAGCAGGAAAAATGATCAAGCGCAAGGATCTGAGCGACTTTGCCAAGTGCCTCAGAGCATCTTGACAACGGCAAGTCTTATGAGGTGTTCCAGGTTTGTGATGGTTAGTACCCACCAAAAGTGGTCCAAGGAAGGACAAGGCTAGCATTTGAGCCCACAGAAGAGTTTCTGTAGCACAAATGCTGAAAAACTTGGGTGGCCAACTTGGTGTCAGAACTCAAAAGTGCATTGTAGCTTGCTGTATAGCTGCAGACCAGTCGGAGCAAACCCGCCGGTACTTGACCTGAAATGTGCATGCAAGTGTCAAAGTGACCCCTAGCCATGAGAAAAAAAGGTTTTCTGGCCTGATGAATTGTGTTTTCTTTTCCATAATGTGGACGGCCAGGTGTATGTATGTCATTTACCCTGGGATGAAATGGTAGCCAGATGCACCATGGGAAGAATGCAAGCTAGCAGAGGGAGGGTGATGATCGTGGGCAATGTTCTGCTGGGTCCTGGCATTTCTGTGGATGTTTGACACATACTACCTATTTAAAGAGGGCTGCAGACCTTAAACATCCCTTCATGGCAAAGGTATTCACTGATGGCAGTGGCCTCTTTCAGCAGGAGAATGCACCCTGTCACACTGAAAAAAAATGTTCTAGAATGATCTGAGGAACATGACAAACGGTTCAGATTTCAGTCCATTTGAGCATCTGTGGAATGTGCAGGAAAAACAATCTGATCCATGGAGGCCCCACCTTACAACTTCCAGGATGTAAAGGGCGTGCTGCTAACGTCTTGGCACCAGATACCCGATCTCGCCTTCAGAGGTCTTGTGGGGTCCATGCCTCGACAGGTCAGAGCTGTTTTGGCAGCACAGTGCTAGGCAGGTTGTTTTAATATTGTGGCTGTTCGGGTTATATTTTTGCTATTATATATCCTTCACTTCAGAAGGGATTATTCATAATGTGTCTCCTTGTGATACGTGCCGATTTGCCAGTTACCCTGTGTGTCTTATTGTATTACTTTATTTGTGCAATTGTTTTTTTCTTTCTTAAAAACGGCAGGTGTGAAACAAATAAGCTAAGAAGCCACAGTGGTTCAGAAAAAAGTGAGGATGTAAATGCCATCTTGGTTTCCTTGTGTATGCAGCAGCTTGCTGGTGAAGCGGCTTCTTTTAATTACTTGATCTTTGGACCCGTGTTTAGCATCAGTACAGTACATTTGAAATGCATTTTGTGAGAAAGGGGCAAAAAAGCCTAGTAATACCATCTGTTCACTTAGACATTTCTTTGTAAAAGAGACACAACATTATAGCTCATTTCCCATCTTAGATTGGCTTATAATAAATGCCTGGGATTTCCATTCTAGTTTGATTGAAGAAGGTGGTGACTGGGACAGAAGAAATCGTCTAAAGGTTTACCAGGGTCTTTACTGTGTGGCCATTCGGGATTTCAAGCAAGCAGCAGAGCTCTTCCTGGACACCGTGTCAACATTTACTTCCTATGAACTCATGGATTATAAAACGTTTGTGACATACACGGTCTACGTCAGCATGATAGCACTGAAACGGCCAGACCTTCGGGAAAAGGTGAGATCCAGCACTACTTATCCTTTATAATGAAGGGGTAGAACCATAGCTTATTATTAAAGTGAAGGTTTTGTTCTTTTAGTTTTGATTTTGTCATCTAATTTTATAATTATGCCACAATTCAGTGAACTTGACTACAAACGCTGTAAATGTGTAACCTCAGAGTAGGAGCAGTATGCATAGCAAGACTCATTAAATATTACAGAATACTTAGAATGGACTAAAACAGGCTCCTTGGTGTTTTTTATAAAGCTGCTGCACATGCATCTGTTGAGCTGCTGGTGTTCTATAATTGGTTTATTTTATGTTTAAAAAGTAGCAGAGGTACCCATCGCTGCCAGGCTATGATAAAGTGCAGGTGTGGTCACCACATCAATTACCCAGGAGGAATTATTTTTTTTGCCTCCAAACCAAAATGTCTCTGATTTTAAACCCACAATGGGGAGCTACTTTGAATTCCTGTGCCCAGATCCAAAAAAGCTCCCTGTGGTACTTAAATAATAAAATGCAGGTTCGGTCACTAAATGTCTGATTTATTTCAGAGTAAAATTTAACCTGTGGTGTTCCCCTGTATGAGTTTGGCATCTGGTGGAAATTTGCATGACCGACAAACTCCCAAAACACATTGAGCTTCATATACTGAATCCGAGATGAGTTTACCTGTTGTACTAAAATCTGTCCCCCTATAATGTGACAGCAAAGTACAAAATGTGAAATGTGGGGTAACTACACTGAAAAGTGGCATCGGTGTGTTTTTTTAAATGCATCTATCTATCTATCTATCTATCTAGTGAAGCGATTTGGGGCCACCTATACAATTGTCCTAAATGATGTAAAGCCTTTGAAACTCACTTGCTTGATAAAATATTTAACACTTAACTAGTCTATTAATGGCCCTGCGGTGGGCTGGCGCCCTGCCCGGGGTTTGTTTCCTGCCTTGCGCCCTGTGTTGGCTAGGATTGGCTCCAGCAGACCCCCGTGACCCTGTAGTTAGGATATAGCGGGTTGGATAATGGATGGATAGTCTATTAATTTGTGTTCATGTGCAGTACACTACACTACCATTACATATCCACTACCAATTACATTTTCCTTACACACAAGTGCATATGCTATAATGTAAGTGATCAATTAAAGCACATAATGAATTCGTATAACACTTGACAAAATAAAAACAATGCAATTTTAAAAGAATGGCTACTTACTGCCTGAAGTGGTGACCTGGGTTTGGGTGTAGAGAAGAGGGAGATCTTGGAGGGCTGCTCGCTGGGAAGAGCTGAAACAGTCAAGGTTTGTTGATGAGGTCCTTCGAGTCGTCCTCTCCGTTAGCAGTGGATATGAACCGCTGTCCGAGGCTGTAAAGGAACCAGAATTAAAGATGGACACCTGCTTCGTTTTCGATCCAAATGACACAAGACTGCTTCTAATTGCATTTTTGAATGTTCTGATCATTTTCATGTGCAGTGGCAGTTGTTTTGTCTTGCTGTCTAGCATTCCTCTTTTTGCTCCAACCACAAGAGAGATTTGTAGACATTTTCACTTAACAGAGCGAAAGATTTGCTAAAAAACAAAAAAAAACAAACCTACACACGACTGCATGCTGTTGTCAAACATTTCTCAATGCAGATTGTGAAGAGCAGGTATTCAATTTTGTTGGTGAATTTGAGGATACACATTTTCAAGACTACAATTTCTCAGACAGGTTTTGAATAGCGAAGAATAATTATCGCTCAGTCCAAAACATCTGAGAAAAGCAAAGGCCTAGTTTGAATTGTCCACAGAAAAATCAAGCAGATGCAGATCTGCCAGTTCTTAAAAAAAAAATAAATCAAGAGGGTGGGATTGAAAGTAGCAGTTGGTTAATTTGAGTTACATCTCCATTAACTCTATTTTTGTTTAGGTGATAAAAGGAGCAGAAATCTTGGAAGTGTTGCACAGTCTCCCATCAGTCCGACAGTATTTGTTTTCCCTGTATGAGTGCCGCTATTCTGTCTTTTTCCAGTCTTTAGGTATGTATTTAACTTGTTTTTTAATTTCTAACTTTATCACAGTAGTAGCATTATGCAGCGAGTCAAGTTCAGGGAAGATGGTAGCAGCATTTAGTTATGGTCTGGAAACCCCTGTAATCTGACATGTGTGATAGCAGGAGCTCATTGGTCACCACACCTACCACTATGAGAAGACAAAGCTGATGCTTGAAGACAGTTCATAGGTTTAATATTATTATGAAAATACAATAAATGTCTATATATTTGAGGTACTCTTACTTTTCAACATGAGTGCCAGGCTCTGTAGGTTTTTGGATGGCAGAAAACAAAATATTAAAACATAATATCCAGCAGAGTGTCAAAAGTTAAGAGAATAAATATTTTCCTCTACACTTCCTAAACATCGATAAATAAAATGGGGGAGAAAGTGAATAGGAGGCAGTACAAGGGCAGACGTGATCTTCCCCTTCCTACACCTTAAGAGCACTGCACCAACCTCGTGCCCACTGGATTCACTGATTACGAACTGATAACAGTATCTACTCTATGAAGGTAACAACTGTGTTACTCATTCAGAGCAGACATGCACGTCTGATTTTTTGGAGTGTACTATTGAACTATCAGGCTCAATTTTAGGCTATTTCAAAAAAAATATGAGGCCCATATCAATGCATGAACACAAGAACTTTGACCTGCGAGGAGACCATTCAATCCCAAGTCAAGCTGTCCCAATAGCTTATCCAGATACTTCTTCGAGGTTGTCCAGGTTTCTGCTTCAACTCCACTGTAGTCTTTGAGTAAAGAAGTGTGTCCTGCCTTCACTCTTAAATGCACTGCCCCTTAATTTCCACTAATGTCCTCTACTATGTGATTTGCTATTTAGTTGAAATAATTTGAAGGGGCCTACTTTGATGCCTTTGTTAATGTGTTTGTATCTTATGACAAAATGATGGGGTGCACCCACACTAGAATGTCAACTGTAGCTGGGGTTGATGATAGTGCAGTGACAGAGTCTTGTCTGTCCGGTATCTTGTACTTTATGTACTACAACAGAATTGGGGGGGGGGGGGGTGAAAGGGTTAAAGTTGTACCTTTTAAACCCTTTGCACATCCACTGGTCCCAGCAGGTGGCATGTTATTGGCTGTTGGAAAAAAAAAGGCAACCTTGTGCTATTGTGGAAATATAAAATTGTGCTGGAATGTTGCCAGGCAGTCTCATCCTTTGACATCCCTGGTGATTTCTAGTTGTGTACATTGACACAACTCCATTGATGACATCTACAAATGTCAAATTTGTCATCCCCGAGTTAAGTTGTTGGATGGAGCTTTCAGTTCATGGGTCATCCTAATTCCCCATTCTCACCTAATAGCATTGGGTAGTGACTGAGATGGCAAGCAGAGGAAGCCCCACTGAGGGTCCTGCACAAGGTTGCTTGGCTTGTTCTTCACGGTGGAGTGAAGCCTTCAGCAGTACAGTTGGGTTGAACTGCTGCTTCTCCATATTGAGAAGAGCCAACTACTGTAAAGTGGTCTCAGCTTGGTGTTAGGATGCTCACTGGGTGCTTCAAACTTACTACGTACAAGACATGACCCAGGGATCTCTTGACTGGCCTTGAAGTGTTTGGGAATTCTCCAGGAGGATGTTGAAAATGTTCTTAGGGAAAGGATGAGCTGAACGGTCTAGCTTGGAATGTTTACACAATGACTTTCACCAGGAAAATCTTAGTTGGGGAACAAACAGTGAATGCTTATGATATCATTTTTTCCCCTCCCCATTTACAGCAATTGTAGAGCAGGAGCTCAAGAAGGACTGGCTTTTTGCTCCTCATTACCGCTACTATGTGCGTGAGATGAGAATCCACGCCTACAGCCAGCTTTTGGAATCTTACCGCTCATTAACACTGGGCTACATGGCAGAAGCTTTTGGAGTCAGTGTGGAATTTATTGATCAGTAAGTGAACGTCACAATTACAAAAACCTTGTTGAGAATGCTTCAAAATGTAAACATCTGGTTTTTTTCTTTTTAGGGAACTTTCCAGGTTTATTGCAGCCGGTAGACTACACTGCAAAATAGATAAAGTGAATGAAATAGTTGAAACAAACAGGTACAAATGAAACAGGTTTTGAAGCTTTTAACAGGAGAATAAACACAAGTGTGAACTCTCAGCACATCCCAGCCTTCTCATTTAAACACATTTTAATTTTTTTTGCAGACCTGACAGCAAGAACTGGCAGTACCAGGAAACCATAAAGAAGGGAGACCTCCTGCTTAACAGAGTCCAGAAACTGTCACGGGTGATTAACATGTAGTTCGGAGTCAGTCTAACTGGACTCGGCCAGTCAAGCAGAAAGGACTGGCACTCGTTACATTTTTCAATATTTGGGAGGAAGAATTCAATTTGTACAACTATCTTCAAGTTCAAAACTTTTTTTTTTTGTTCTCACTGTACATAATAAACTTAAATTTTTGAATGTTAGTCTTTTCAAGTCTTTATTTACTCACAGTATGTTTTCTTTTTTTTTAAAGGCCTATTTTAATGTAGGATGGAGGGAAAGGGTCTGCAATACTGAACTCAGTCTTAGGACCCTCCATGCCTGCAGGTTTTTGTTTCTCTTTTTAACTGGAGGCCTATTACAGACATGGCTGAAAATACTCATACCCCTTCACTTTAAAATTAAGTTTTCTTTGAGCCCAATTTTTCATCACATTTAAGAGAGCAGAAACTCTTTCGATTTTTTTCAATGAATATATGAAAATGGCCTATACCTTTAACTAAATATTATGTATCATAGCTTTTGGAGACAATAATGGTGGCCATCAACAAAGATTCCATCATTTTTCAAGTGATCATTTCATCTACTGTTCAGGTCTCTTGTGTTTGATGGGGCCTTCTCCTTGTAGTGGGCCTCCTCAGAATGGCCCGGTGTTTTCTCCATTCTTGGGTGTGTTTGTTTCAAACTTAACTAGCTGGAGGGCACATAACCTGTGACTGAGACACTGTGCTGTATGTTTCATTGTAAAATGTCCAGATAGTCATTAATTTTTCTGGGTTGTTCATATTCAAAGAGACAGCAATGCTACCTCAAAATGTCACTGAGCCAGTTCGTGTTTCACAGAAGGGATGGTTTCATTCTTTGAAAGCTTTTTTTTCCCCCGTTTACCAACATTCTCTCATTTTGGCTTATTAGTGTGCACTGTGACAGACTCGAGATTCCCCCTCAGAGAAGAGAGGTCTTCTACCATGGTAACCATTTTAGTCCATCCAGCCCTGATGGATGGTATGACTTTGACCTTGAATGGCAGCCTGGCCCTGTTTTGAAGTTTTCCTTGGTCCCATTCAAACCGTCTTTCACTTCAACCTTCAATCAATTTTCCTCAGCCAGCCATGGCAAGGAGGGTCCACTACTACTGCATGGGCCTTAAACATCTTGATGATAATATCTAATATAAGCACATCCAGCTTTTTGGAGATGGTCTAATTGCCTTTACGTTGATCTTGCCTGGCTGTTACTGTTTTGTCTTTCCTCCTCAAGACAACTCTCTGCTTTCCCAGGTTTAGTGTGACACAAAACAGTTCAGTAAGTTATGTTCTCCATTTATAAGCTGGCCAAATGACTGAGGAGACACCTGTGAAAAATCATTAAGAGAAACAGTTCCGCTTGAAAGGTCACTACAAGGCCATTACTTCTTATACCTTCTAAAAAGGTTAAAAAAAAAAATTGTCCTAACCATTTTGCTATATCCTTGTAGAATTAGCAAAAAAAGCCTTTAAAAACTTTTTTTGAGATCCTTTAAATACTTTTCAGAAGAATGGTGCATTATTGGAAGAAAATGCAAGGGTACCAATATTTGTTTTGGGGTTAATGTACAAAATTTAAAAAACGAAGTTTGATCAATTTTTTTATTTATTTTTTTAAATCAGACTATTAGTATTTCAGTATTTCTTTTTCTCCTTGGTTTTTAAGAATTTGTTTTCCCAGGTGCTCTGGTTATTTAATCCTTATTCCATAATGAGCACCTCAGAGGGGGCTGATGCTCGAGTGGTTAAAGCCTTTTTTCATTGGGCATCTACTCTGCTCATTGGTATTTGTCATTATTAGAATAAAAACAGAGAAGGCAAATCAATAGGAAAAACAAAAATGAGTTTAACCATTTATAACTTTAGAAAAATAGTATTTCTAAATGTAAAAATGACAATGCTGTGCTTCTCAATGCAGACAAAAAGGATGAGCTAATGAAGTTAAATCAACTTGAGGTAAAACAACCCACTGTTTGTGAAGCAGGACAGAATAAAAAATGTGCAGCCTTTGGGTGCCCACAACGGAGTGTGAGGAGAGCCATTGTCATACTTTATCATTACTAGGACAATACTTTTTTGGAATGTTGACTATTTACTTACTGCAAAGGCCACTGTAGTCATGGGCTGTTTTTTAATTTTTTTTGTGGGAAGCATGTCCAGCATCTTCAGTCTTCCAGTTCATGGACGTCTGTGCTGAGCTGCACGCTATCCAAGTGCAGCACTAACCGTCTTGTTTAGGATGCCATTCGCCTCAAGTGAAGCCGAAAAACGATTGTCTATCCAAAAATCTTAATACCTTCACAGAAGCAGCCAAGACCTATTTTACGTATAAATAACAGTATAAATTATTTTTATTTACAGAAACCTGTTACAAAATGAATAACTATACAATTCCATTTTAAATAAAGTAAATCTATCCTACGACATTTGTTCATGAATTTTATATATATATTTATATATATATTTATATAGCAGCCAACAAAAAAGGTCCAGCTGATCAAATGCATCTGATTATGTATACAAAAAAGTCATCTATTCACACTTTACACAGGAGTTTGCTTTTAGAACCATTTTCAAGGCAAGCGGATTACTTGCTTAGATTCACATTACATGTATGTAGTGCTTCCTCAATCTTATAAACTGGAAATAAAAATGGCAGAACTGTCAAAAAGCTTTGCACTTAAAGGTAAACCACTGAATACCTCCTAAAAGAAACAACACCATATTACTACAATGAGACACACCAAGTGAGGAGGAATTGGCGCCCCTATCAGTATTAACAGTAGTCTGGAAAGAGAACAGAAAGAGAAAAAATATATATATGTTCAACTAAATAAAAGTGTCACCCTTTTAGATTATGTCAATCTTGAACACAATTAAGACCCCATCTTCAGGTGGAAAAAGCAAGCTCCGTAACAGTTCTGGACATTCAAGTCTTAAAGAAGAACCAAAAAAAAAAAAAAAAGACACTGTCCTTCCAACAGTCATAGTGTGAAATTGTCAGGCACTTTTCAACTTGTTTTAATTATATTCTAAAAAGCTGCAAAGAAAGAATTTCAAAAGTTGTGTTTCAATGTATAGTTTGGCAATAAAGATGCAAACCGTTTGCATCATTTCCCCCCTAAAGTGTTGGGACTTTCCATTTGTCTTGCTGTGGAGAACCTCAAATCCTAAAGGAAAGTGCTGTCATTTGAACTCTTCATTCATCGAGGGTAACCGCATAATTAAGATGGGTGGGTGGGTAGAGCGAGCAGATTTAGAGTTTGAACATCACAAGGGGGCTCAACTTGAAAGACTCTCTCATATGGAGATTCTTCCAATTGGATGCCAGTAAATTGTAATGGCTGACAACACCTGACCTTTAAAGGATCAGCACGTTATTCAAGATACCCATCAACGTTGTAGGCATATTGCATTATTGGCTTGGCAGTGAACCACGTTTCAATAATAAAATTATATTTCTTGTGTTATTTATTTTTTTACTACATAAATAAATATCAGATGATTTCAATTGTACCAAAACTGGATATAAGGAAAAAATGCCTGTGCAAAAATACATATTTAAATATGTACAATTTTGTTTAACAAAATATGTATACTGAAATAGGGATACTCCAACATCTTATATAATCCTTACAAGAAAAAAGCCAAAATAAAAAGGTACTAAACTGACTTTGCTTTATAGCTTCATTCCAAAGCACAACCTTTCCAGGGTTTTAAGAAACTGCATGGAGTTAAAGTCACTGAGCCCACCCCACTTGCAAACTAGCCCATGAGGTGCCAGACACAGAAACGAGAGGACAAAGAACAAGAACTGAAATTCTTCAACAAGACTCTCCCCCCCCCCCCCCCATGTGCACATTCGAGTAAAAAATAAAACGGCACTGAACGCCTCAGCACTTGGCCCATCAGAAAGCTATTGCTTAAGCAGAGCACATCAAATGAAAGAGAAGTTCTAAATTTTCCTGATAAGACTTTCACAGTATAACGCCGAGACTCATCCCAGTGGTCGACTCTCCTAACCTTTCATTCACTCACTCATTCATTTTGGTCAGTCAGCATGTCGACTAATTGTTTTGCTGCACATACATATGTTCCAACCTTTTTGCATTTTTCATGTCATGGTTTCGATCTGAAATGAATCTCTCAGTTGGAGGGCATGGAGCGTGCAGGACTAAAAAGTGAGAAAACTGGCAAACAAACAAACTGCCCAGGAATGGAGAACGTAAACAGAACACTGGATGGTCAGTTGCGTCAGTATTTAAGTGTGCCAGACATCTACCACAATGATATGCGTGCTCTTTTTTTTTAATACCAAGTCTCTCTGATCCTGATGAACTGTGGGGGATTGGGATGAATTCAGAATACTGATTTCAAGGTACTTTGATATGGCGGTATGATCTGGTGAGGCTGGAATGGGGGACACAAAAAAGAAAACATGGGAAGTCTACAAAATAGTTTTTTTTTTTTTTTCATTACTTTTTGGCAACTCTGTAATCAAAAAAAAAAAAACATTGTAGTGCTCACAATAAGAGAACATGATTTCCCTGTAGTTTGCTAGTAAAATAATGAATTACAATTAAAATGTACTGCAAAAAATTCCCGAAACATGACTGGCTGCACTGCACTCCTGTCAGTTCTCTATAATTCCCATTCATGGAGTTTACAGCAAGGCTTTTTTATGATGATTTTATAATATCTCCCCCCCCCCCCCCCCCCCCCCCCCCCCCCCACCCCCAGATAGCTTTTCCAGGTCTGACTCCATGCTGTGGCCCACATATATGCGTGCAAACACTGTGCACACAGACAGCAAAATACAACTTTAACAACCTGGCGAAAGAAAAACAAAAAAAAAAAAACCTAAGAAAAGGAACAAATCAAGCATTTCGAAAGGTAACACTTCGAGTTCGCTCCCGCATGCAACTTGTAGTTCAGGGTCACAGGTTGACCCACACAGGTTCCTTGCCCAGCCCTTATCCTGCATTACTTAACAAGGAAAGGAAATCCACACTTCAGTGCGAGTTGTACGTCAGCAGTATTTTCCAACGGTTAAAACCTGATTACTAAGCAACATCCAGTGATTCATGTAGAGGGATCGTTTGCTGCCATGGCTACAAACATGGCTTCAGGGAATCTCCAACTGACACGGACTGTCCAGGCCCCATGACGCACCTCTTTGGGATTGTGGAAGTGAAGATAACACAAAGGCCCATCTGCAGTCCACAGTACCACAAACTGGATACCGTCTGTCTGGAGGTTTTCAAAAATGGGAAGGAAAGCAGTTGTCAGGGGCGTGCCTTTGGCTGAAAAAAGAGCAAATCGACATTTACTAAACAGACACAGCACAACCAGAAGAGGTCGCTTTTCAAATGTGTACACGCATACAGAAATGTGACGGTTTAAGACAAAAATGTATCCATTCTGGCAGCTGTTCCCAATTCACTGGCACACCATGGAAATAAAGAGATATTTTAACACTTGCACTCCTGTGGCAACAAAATTCAAAATTTACTCTTAATAGCGATATCAATAGTATTAAAGAGGTAGTGACCTGCTGAAACTAGATAATCACCCACACAATAGCACCACCTATACATTGTCATACAATGTTTCAAATAATTTCAACGTTACACAGCAAATATCCCTATGCAGGAGACGTTGTAGACATTTAGAAGTTCAGTGACTTCTGCTGCGACGCAATTAGCCTTCACCCACAAGATACTGCAGCTAACCAGAAGTGTACACTGCTGTGCCACTTCACACACGGAGTGTTTGAAGATTAAGAAAATAGGAAACTCCCGAGTGCCATTTTTGGCCATTCTCACAATAGCAATAAATCCATGGCTAACAGTTAAAGCTGGGGTAATGTCACTGCTTAGGGTCCAACTTCTCTCCATTTCATGTGCTCAAAGGGAAAGGGGTATCCACAAACCCAGGACCTGCCAGTCAGAAAGTGCTAGCTTACTCTGTTGAGCTAAATAAAATGTCCTCACGCCAGCAGACAATCAGGTTTCTATAGGCAAGAGCCTCTTCTGATGTAGCAGCAGGCACCCTCTTACTCAGGATTCACAGTATTTGCCCCGTCTGCACCACTCATCCTCAGCACAACAGCAGGACTCAAACTGCGATCCTTTGGTTTGTACGGCAGCATTCGCTGGCACTTGAATCAAAGGAGATCTCCTTCAGCTCAACTGGATCAGATGCTGCTTACCAGACTTTCAGGCTCTGGGTTCATGACCAGCCTCTCTATGCGAGGGATGAGAAGTGGAGAGTAGGGGGACCCTGACCGATTTCTCACCTGGGATGGGTGACAGTCCATTGCATCTCACTTTTACTTTTAAGATTTTAAACTGATGGCAACAGAATAGAAACATCCCTATGTCTTTACGTCTCAGCAAAAATTAGACAATGTTAACCCAAGACTATGCCTCTTTATAATAAATGGTTTTAGATATAGAGAGAGAAGATAGAGAGAGAGAGAGAGAGAGAGAGAGAGAGAGAGAGAGAGATAGCTAGATGAATGTACAGTCAGCAAAAACATTTTTCTTCTGGAGGGAGAACATCAGTACCATGTTAGTGATGAGCAAAGCGTATTGAACAAAACAAATTTGCACCGAATTTTACAAACACCCACACCACCACAACCCAAAAATGCACAGCACCTACACAGTAATGTGAATGAGAAATATAAATAGAATTGATTTGACAGAGTGTGCAACAGACTACCTGCATTATGCAGCTGCTGAAAAGCACACAGGTAATCATGGAAGTGAGAACGAGTCATTATAGGGAGCAGTACTCCTTGTAATAACTCAGTCTTGTGTTTCCCCATTTGTGAAATCCATCCATCGTCTCCCGCTTATCCAAGGTCGGGTCGCGGGGGCAGCAGCTTGAGCAGAGATGCCCAGCACTTCCCTCTCCCCCGGCCACTTCTTCTAGCTCTTCCGGGAGAATCCCAAGGCGTTCCCAGGCCAGTCGAGAGACATAGTCCCTCCAACGTGTCCTGGGTCTTCCCCGGGGCCTCCTCCTGGTTGGACGTGCCCGGAACACCTCACCAGGGAGACGTTCAGGAGGCATCCTGATCAGATGCCCGAGCCACCTCATCTGACTCCTCTCGATGGCGGAGGAGCAGCGGGCTCTACTCTGAGCTCCTCCTAGATGACTGAGCTTCTCAACCCTATCTTTAAGGGAAAGCCCAGACCACCCTGCGGAGGAAACTCATTTCAGCCGCTTTGTATTCGCGATCTCGTTCTTTCGGTCACTACCCATAGCTCATGACCATAGGTCGAGGGTAGGAACATAGATCGACTGGTAAATTGAGAGCTTCGCCCTTGCGGCTCAGCTTCCTTTTTCACCACGACAGACCGATGCAACGCCCGCATTACATTTGTGAAATTGTCACCTAAATTTGTTTTAGTGTTCGTTTTCATGAAACTGTATGCAAATACAAACTTGGCCATTTTCACCGTTTAAAAACAGGGAGGTTAGTCAAATTAAATAGGTACACTCTGTTTAAACTGTTATGAGATTCACATTTTATTATTATTCTGAAAAAGAAAATTTGGAATTAAAAAATGTTAAAAAAAAAAAAAAAAGAATCTTCTAGGAAAGTGCTTCTTCCTAAATACTAGTTTAAAGACACTCGGGTCCTATCTGCAAGCAAGTCCACAGTGCCAAGGTTTTTTCCTCTGTTGAACAGTTGGGATGAGTACAGGTCATTCAGCCAAACAAGCTCACCAATCACATTCCCCTAAAACGTACATAAAATTCATCAAGGTGAGTCGTGCCGATCCCTAATGTCTCACTTTGTACAACACTACTTGGTTCACCTATGGTCACTTATTTCATAGGTCTGTGGATCTTTATGTGAGGAAAAATTTTGTAACATTTGTGTAAAGTCAGTCCCACAGTCCTCATGTGCTTGTTAAAGAATTTACTTTAAATATCTGAGATCCACTGCATTAAATCTCTTCATAATTTTAAACACTTTTCATTAGGTTTGCTGGTGCTGTACAAATTAAAGCAAACAGAAACAAAATTCAGCTACTAGATTGTGAAGTAGAACATGCATACCTGCTGCAAAAGTGAATTGCTTGGAAGACCCTGTGTTCCTGGGATGGCACGGGTGTGCTTTGTGTGGATGTTGTTTACTGTGGGTGATCTGGCCATCTTGGTAGGTCTGGTGCTGTTTATACTGCTGGAGGCCGGAGACCCTTTCCGCTTTTTACCTTCCAACTTGTCTATGGGAACATGCGAGTGAGAAAAGTTGGCATGAGAGTTCATGCTTTGCTCAACAGACTGGTGAACAAAAGGTCCAAGAGAAAGAGTGGAGTCACTGCTGTTCATGACTACGCTCATACGTTTTATTGATTCTGCAGGGCTTCCTGACGGAGGGCCCCTCCCTGATTGATCATGTCTGAGGCCAAGTGAGTTTGTTTTATTAGTACAGTTGAGGCTGGCATTGTGAACACTGCTGTGTGCAGACGAGGGCACAAAAGAGTGATAAGAACTCCCTGAGCCACCAGAGTTCAAAGCACAGTTTTTTCTGTATGACGCTGTCTCAACAGAATGGGAAGATGAATAAGCTGGGAGAGGGGAGCCGCTTTTCCTCTTCTTTGCAGAGCTGTTACTATTACAGTTTGTGACTGTGGCAGGGGACTCCTTCGATCGAAAAGACTTGCTGCTGGATTTGGATTTCTGAGGTTTGCTGGATACTGAGGAAGTTACTGCTGAATGTCCTGAAGGCATTTGGGGCGATGAAGACACTTGCCTTGAATGCAAAGTATAGACAGTCTGCTCTGAAGAGCCCATAGGGGAACTATGGGCATTTAAAGTAGTCCCATAAGACAAAATTGATTTGTTGTCACAAGCTTGTGTGTAAGGTGGAGACACCAGCACTGGAGGAGACATTACTGGGCTGGAGCACAAATATCCAGTGGCATTCACACTGCAGTGCAACATAGGCAAAGAGTTTGTGCTTGTCCTGTGTGGTGCTGGTGTTGACATACTGTTCTCTGAAGCCGGAGGAATTTTTCTACAGAAAAAAAACAAAAGCAAGAAAATTCATTACTGAAGGTAAAATAATTACTATCTAAAACATTTCAAATCAAATTAACCACTATAACGTATACCATACATTAAAAATAAATTATAATAAATGAGTGAATGAGAACAAGAGTTTCTCAACATAAAGGTGTAATTTCAGCACTAAAATACTGTACTAATACTTAGTAAAAGATTATAAATACTTAAAAAAAAAAAAAAATTTAAGCTCCATTTGACAACTCACTTCCACATTTGAGAATTAACATACTTGTCCACCATTGAATTAAGTGCACAGCGAATTCGCTCCCACCGTCTGTCAAAGACATAACATCCTCTCCCAATTTGTCGGCTTCCAAAAGTGCAGAACTAGAAAAAGGATAAATAAAAACAAACAAACTCCTTAATCCCCACCAGAACAAATACCAAGGCAAAAGAAGGGGTGTGTATTATGTAGGATAACCTGAAAGAGGGTGATAGAAGCATGAGGGCCTTGAGCATCTGACAGTACAGTAAAAAAAAAATAGATGAGTACATTCTGAGTTGAGAATAGAGCCAAAACATATGGTTAATGAAGCCTCAAGAAGCTAAGTGCGTCTAGTGCAATCCTGGGTAATTTTAGAAAGTCTAAGTTTACTGAAGTGTGTACAGTGCACTCTTACAAATTGTGTTCTAGAGTGCTTTCTACTCATCTTTGGTTGTGAACACAGACCTTTTCACCTGTCCACTCATTCAATGGATGAGTTGTTTTGTACACATGCCTCAAAAATCCTTCAATGTCTTGATCCCATTCTTATAGGAGTCACTAAACACAGATTACTGCAATCAAATGCTGGGAAGGGAGACACATATGATTACTTTTCATCAATGAAACAAAATACCACCTTACCAGTACCTGGTTCTCAATTTCTTCTGAACGACTGGATTTCTGGTATACAGTTTTGGCAGTAACCGTGTACACCATAAGGCAAATCAAAAAATAATAGACCAAGACTTCAGTTTCGTAGTAACCAATGTAGACTGAGAAATATAATTCATGTCAGAATCCTACTGTACATGCATGTGCTGCCTAGAAAAATACAGAAATTCTATAGCAACAAACCTCACTCCATTTTTCATCTCAAGTAGCAACATTTGACAAAACTGTTTTATAAAGATTGACTAAATTTCTAGCAGTCCGTCTCTGTAGTAACTTCATTTTTAAATTCCATGCTACTAATCATTTAAGAGGGCTACATTAGTCATTCACTTTCACTCAAAAATATAAAAATAAAAACTAAAAAAAATATTAAAGCCAACAGCTACGATACGTAATGTTCTATAATGTAAAACCTTGATGGAATGAATGCTTACATGGTTGTATAAGTTCAAAAAGTTTCCCGTCAATTCATTGATTTTTTTGTCTTGTGGACTTCAGTTGCTTATATTAACATGAGAGTTCAGACATTACACAAGGCAATCTCAGCTGCATGTGCAAGAACCCAACAAACTAGCCTCTTTGAGCATCAGCATATGCTGTGCTAATAAAATATTTTGGAAATTAACAAAATGGACCTTTTCTACCCCTGCTAAATAATTCAAATCCCTTACCGCTGCGGGCCGAGGATGATATCCTGAATAGTGGCAGTCAAGCTTTTCGGTTGGTTCCTCTTCATTCTCCCCCTCATCACTTGACAGGCGTGATGCTACATCAACCGCTGGTGTAGAATGATGGGGTGACTCCTGGGCCAACGTCAAGTCATTAGAAACATTTCCAACACCCTGGGTAGGACAGACGAGAGACCTGCATGCAAATAAAAAGAAAAAAATAATTATCTGAAAGAAACACAACCTAAGTTGTTTCACACTGTCAGCCCACATCTATTTCCACCAACACACTTTAAACTGATTCATTTAAACTGAAACAGGACACTAGTGGCAGCAGTTTTAGACATACCTAAACATGAAAACTGACTGGAACTCACATAAAATTAAAAAATTTGGTGAATCCAAATTCACCATTTTTAGTACTCTAAAACAGAAGAGGAATTAACACAACATCTGCAATCTTTTCAAATATACTAGTTAACTTTAAGCATTTAAAATAATGGTTAAGGGGTTCACGTTTTTAAATTAGCAGTAAGAATCCAAATTTTAAATTTGATCTTATTAATACTTTTGCAAAAAGACCACAGTGTAGCCTGATGCATACCTCTTTAAAAATGTGGCAAGGCATCATTCATGTTGACGCAGATCCTAAGACTCTGATTGGGCAGACTGTTAACTATGAATTTCTTGAAATGCATTTCTGTTTGCCTTACACTATTCTCAAGTAAATATGGATCAGATTGAGAATAGACTTCACATTTACATTCACATTTTATTCACCACAAAGGCAATTAGATGACAGCCGATATTTCATGCCATAAATTGGCCACAACTGTGTGGAAGTCTGTGATAGTACGAAAAAGTGGGAAAATGTGAGTACAAATACATTTGGCTATGTAAGAAAATATGGAGAGGTAATCCTGGAAGGCAAAAATATCCTGCACTTTAATGGATCATTTGTTTTTCTGTGTGTGTGTTGCAAACACCACCAACTAACTTTCAGTGCAACACAGACCACTGTGTAGGCTCAACAGAGAGTATTAATTAGCCTTTAGGTCACGTCAGACAGGATAACAGTACTTACTTCCCAGATTCATGTTAACCGATTTACCTAATTATCCTCTTTTTTTTTTTTTTTTTTTTTTTTTTTTTAACTGTACAGTGCAGCAGACAGAGGGAGTCTAAATTACTGTACATAGCAATAGGCACAAAAGCAATTCTGCTGCCAGTCTATTTATTATATGGCACATATCCTGTACACATATTATGTGTTGGGGCATGGGTTTCAAACCACTTAGATCAGTCTTGGAAACAGCAGATCCAGCTCAGTGCCAGTCACACAAGGAGTTCCTAGCAGCTCTGTCCTTGGCCCTCTTCTATATCTATGCATATGCTTCCTCCTGGCCATATTTGTAGCTTTGGACTGGGTTATCACTTTTATGCAAATGATACTGCATTTCACTGTTAAAAGTGAAACTTCATCAGAGCTTTCTCAGCTCACAACTTGCCTCAGTAAAATTCAAACCTGTATGGAGCAGAATTCTTTAAAATTAAATTGCAACAAAACTGAACTCCGGCAAATTGGCACTAAAGTGCAACTTAACTTTTCAGTCACTCTTGACTGTGATCTCATCACACCTCCTTCAAATGTAAGGAATTTTGGTGTCATTTTTGATTCCTCCCTTTCTTATTCCACCCACATAAACCACATTAAGAAACCTTCTTACTTTCACCTCAGTAAAATAAGCAGTGTTCACTCATTCCTCTCCTTTTCTAATACTGAGAAACTTGTCCATGCTTTTATCACATCCCGCATTGATTATTGTGACTCCCTTCTGGCAGGTGCCCCTTCTTATCTTATATCACAGCTCCAGTCGATTCAAAACTCTGCTGAGAGAATCCTTACACGAACCAGCAACAGATAGCACATAACACCCATCCTACTTCGCCTTCACTGGCTTCCTGTGTCTTACAGGATTGAATATAAAATTCTATTAATAAACTACAACACTTTAAATGGCCTTACACTGGACTACATCAGTGACCTTCTCCATCGCTCTGCTCCAGTTTGCCTACTAATGTCCTCTGATTCTGGTAAATCTTGTTTGTGCTCCACACTTACCTGCACTCTTTGGGTGACCGGGCCTTCACCAATGTAACACCCACTCTGTGGAATGACCTCCCAAAATTAACGAGATCAGCTGACTCAATTCATTCTTTTAAAAAAACAACTTAAAACTCATCTGTTCAGGAAGGTGTCTAACTTAACCTAACATTGGCACTTTTTAGTTTACCTCTCTGTCCAAATGCTCAGGATAATATGTGTGTGCGTGTGTGTGTTATATCTCTATGTTATTTGTTCTTTTAGTATTTTACTCTGATTTATTTTATTTTATTTATTCTATTTATTGCTTTGAATATCCTGTCTGTTCTAGTGTTCTATATAGAAAATTTGTATCTAATGTTGCATATACCCTGCTCTTCTTTCTGTGACTCTGAAGTGCCCTGAGCATGGGAAAGACACTATATAAATAAAGTGTATTATTATCATCAAGTTATCCCTCAAAACTCTGAAAGGGAACTATAACATAGATAGGGGACGCAGTCAGTAGCAGCTCAATATCTTCCGTTAGACCTTTACAATTTTTCAACAAAACATTGGCTAATACCCTGTGCAGTGTAGTACATCACACAAATCATTGAAGGATGAACTGTACAACCAATTGGCTTAGGTCTGATTGAATGTATAAAGAATAAAACTTCATAAATTCGACTAAGTAACTGGAGTCTACTTTTCCTCTATCCTGCTGCCTGCTAGTCTCAACTTAAGAAATTCATACATTATTAATTATTTACTTTGGGGGGTACCAGATTTGCGATATCTTCTTGATAACAAACATACACTTTTTAACAGGGGGACTATATTCAAAAACACTAAGCCAAAGCCTCAAAATGTGTTGCTCTACATAAGGGCTTAAGAACATTTAGAAACAGGCCATTCAGTCGTAAATTTTGTCAATCCCTTACATTTTGCTAATTATCATCGAGTAAATTATTCCACATACCTATGGTTCTCCCCATAAAGAAATGCACTTTTTTTTTTTGCAAAATTTTACATTATCAGCTTGTATCTGTGGCACAAATTTCTCACTGAAGAACTAAATTTTAAAAGTAACAGCTGACATCCATTCTACTAATTGTCTTGTTATCTCTTATTCTCTGTTCACCTGAGATTTCATTTTATTACAGGACTACAGTGTGAGAGTGATGAGAGGGGGAGAAGAGAAAAACAAAAAACGATTATATCTTTTGTAATATACCAACCAAGTACATGGATTAGCTTAATAACCACCTCTGATTTGTACTTGATACCCACCATCTTATTAGGCTCCTTAATTACTTCCAGATGAAGACAGCAATAAGTCCACTAAGAATCCCAAGACCTTCTGATAAGATACACTTGAAAATTTCAAAACCTACTCCTCATGTAATTATATGTAATGCTTCTACGTGTGCATGTAACAATTTTCTTTTCTTAGGCCACACCACAGTTAATAAAGCTATGTTCTTCACATACACAACCTACCAGGAAGCAGACATTACTAAATATAATAAATAGCATATTCTGTGCAATGGCAGACTGAACTGTGCAACTCTACGACTCAATAACAGTTTGCCAAAGCACAGTGCTTGCACCTACTAGGGCACTCACCTCGGAAGACTCGGATTATGAGGTCTGGGTTTGTTAGGTGTAGAAAGCTTGCTTTCAGATGCACTTCCATGAGAGTTTGGATGCATATCCAGTGTGGCCCGAGAAGTGGGGGGATGAGGTTCCCTGAGAGGGGTTGCTGGCGGAGCATGCTCTGAGGCTCGATGAGGGTCTTTATCCCGGGTTTTACTTTTGTGCTCAGCTAATAAGAGATCAAAACGCTTTCTTCGACCCAGCACTGCTCTTCGCTGGCTTAAGGAATGTGCCTATAATATGGTCAAACATGTGAGAGACAAAATATGAAGAAATCATACTTGAAATTTAAAAATATTTATGTATTTAGCATGGCTTTTGAGTAAAATAGTATAAACAGCTACAGAAATCTGGCCCAACCATATTAGACTCATACTGTCAATCATTAAGAGTAAAAACAGATTAAATATCACTACCAGTCAACTCAGCAATTAGGACACCAACCTTGCATGTAAGGGATCTTGTGCAAGTCTTTCTTGTTTCCTGGTCCACAACTCCACAGTGAATATCAGGGTTAAATTCACGCTCTGTGATAAAAGCAAATTTACAAAATAGTTAAAATACAAGGTACAAAACAAACTGCATATACTGTATAGAATTTAACATTACACAGGTAAATGAAGACTTACACAACAGAAGGCAAGTTATTTTAGATCACACTGTCAAAATTAGCAAGTGGGACTAAGCTAGACACTTTACCTATGCAGCATGAGATCCAACAAGCATTTTTGTAGAAAGCTTTGTATAGAATTTGGTGATATTTCACCTTTTCAAGGTAACTCTGAACAGACGAAGATGTTACAGAAATAAAAACAAAACTGTAGGAATTTGAGTTACAGAAGTGACCACAGGTGAAATGACAAAGAAAAATTAAAAAGACAAGAAAGTTTTACTTGTTGATCTTCAAATAATTACTTTGTTTAAACCAACAATGGCTACTTTGTGCTATTAGCGCAAGTGTAAAGTAATGTCTAAGCAGCTGGTAATTTAAACATGCTTATCGTTGCAGAGTGTTGCCTGTGCAATTGTAGGATTGGAAATAAAAAGTATAAAGACAGCATCTAAACAGAATAATTGGAATGGCTGCATCATAACCTTTCAATGAAAAAAACAGTGAGAAGGACAAAAAAAAAACTTTATTAGGGCAATATGCTAAGGACAAAACTGATAGCAGGTTTTTTTTTTTTTTTTTCTTTTTTTTTAATTCACAGTAAATTACTACACAAAAGGTTTCACATATGCAGATAAAATGGTTTTAGTCATACTTGGAACTTACCTGGCAATCTTTTGTATAACTGTTTTTTACTACTGGCATTATCATCCTGTTTTTTATCTGGAGTTGACAATGGACCTTTTCCATTGGGAATCTGTCCAGGAGACAACATGGGTGGCTTTGGTATTGAGGGGCAATTAAGGCCTGGCTTTATCGAGGAACTCACAGTGGAACCGGGAACAGTTTTTAAAGATGTACCATCTACCTTTGGATTTTGATGCATCTTCTCGGCTTTAACTGGAGGAGTCATTCTGAAAAGAGAGAAATTGTGGAATCTGGATTTATACATATAAAAACGTAACTTTGATCAAATTTAAATGCACACTATAGGTAACAGCTACACTCAAAGAGCATAATCATTCAGACAAAGGCAAAATTGTCTGTGAATTTAGTATCTCAATTCCTCAATGTTACATTTAATATCCAGATTGGGATCAGTGGGCCTTAAATGATAGCGCCTATGCAAGGAGGCATTAACTGTAAAAATGGCACTGTCTGGTGAAGATTATTTAATTTATTGTAATATTTATATTTGCTAGGGTTTAAAATGGCAAACACGGTAAGAGCACAAACAACACAACTTACTTGATATTTAGATACAACTAACATACTTGTAAACATTTCACTGGAAATGAATGGGACCATGTCCGTTATGGAGGTGGTGCTGGGTTGGTGTCAGCTTGTCAATCACCAAGCTGATTCACTGGCCTAGTTGTTGCTCTTGGGGAAAACAGAAGGCCTCAGTGACCAAAAAGTTTTTCATCATCAGACTAATGATGTACATTTGCATGGTTTTTGCCCTTTAATGACTTTTTAGTGCTTCCTTTTACAGATGTTAAAATTTTAATTGCAGAAGAAAACTCCTGCCCTAGATTTGAATGCTTAGTCTTCCTGAAGCCCAACATTGCAATTTTAGTCTTCTAGCCAGTGTTAAGCACTTGCCAGGCATGACTTTTACCATTAAATGAATCCCATTCCTTACATCTAGCACTGGTGATGATCCTTTTTGGACTACATTTCATGATAAGATTGTTTAAGTACATATTTAAGAACAAAGCGGTTTAGAAAATGAGACTAAACCTCTGAAGGGCCTTTAACCAAATGAGTAGCTTTTAGGGATATTCCAGGATTTTTTTAATGTGAAATTCCACAACTTTCCAGGTTTTTTTTTTTTTTTTTAAGCACTCTGTTATTCAATATTTCTATGTATTAGTTCAAATGAACTTCTCAAACCTGAAAATCAGAACGATATATCAAGTATCCATGATCTATTATGTTCAACTGAAGAGTGAAGAAGCTGCATTTGCTGGTTTATAAATTATACTTGCTCACATGTACTTTTGCTTTTCGCTTACTGGTGTCTGTACTGTTTACCATACGTCAGTCTGGAGAAGGGCTTTATTTGGGATTGTGTGGTTTTTACATTTACATTTACTTATTTGGCTGAAAAAAAACTGCTGCACATAATTCCCGTTTCAAAACCCCAAATGCTCAAAAATATGCCTCAACTGTACTGTAACAGAACTGAACTAAATGTTTTCTAAAAATGTCAAATTCAGCATCTCCTAAATTATACAGACACCAAAAAATTCATTAGAGAGCATGAACGTAATCCTATTAACAAAGGGACATCAATTAATCACCTAATTATCGTAATTCATAAATTTTCTCTCTTAAAAGCATGAGCAGGCACTTATTTTATATAGTGCCTAGGTAATTCTTCTACTTCTGTTAATGTCAATGTAACTTATTACTAAATAAACCAAGTTAAATCAAACACCTAAAAACCAATATGGCAACTGATCAAATTAAAACAGTTTTTTAAACCTGGACAGGGCTTGCTTTCACAAAACTGGGAAGTCCCACTTTCTGTCCTTTCAATTTACACATTTAAAAAATAAGATGATGACACTAAAGATGAACATAAAAACTTAAGATGTTTGAGAAACAAAACGTGACCATTCCACTATTCAAGCTCGTTTGGTCAGCCAAGGTGTCCCAGATACTTTTAAAATGTTGGCAAGGCTTGCACTTCAATCACGACGCCATTTCTTTCAGATTCTGACAACTCCTTGTGCTTCCTGTCTATGGACATAAATGCACCTCTTCCTAATTGCCACCAGGGAGTACAAAGACATCATTCACTATTTAACTGAAATAATTCTGTTAAACCAATTTTATTCATTCCCTTTAAAGAATTCTGAATATGATTCTCATCCAGATCATTATAAAGAAATTGGAAATGACTGGAAAATGACCACTAATTGTTGCACAGTTGGTCCATATCTGCAACAGGCTGTCAGAGAGAACTACGTTTGTCATGACACAGTGATGCCACAGTATTAGAAGCTGGCAGATTACATTTATATATTCAAAACAATGACAAGAGTCAGTCTAACAGGAAGAAAGTGCCATGTAATGCCAGATTCAAGACATACTCCGATTTGCACAAGTTCATATCTTAAACTGTCAAATCTCAATTAGAGAGTTTACAATACACTGAACACAGCTACTATCAGCAGATGGGAGTCTTGTTATGCACAAAATGTGTTATTACAGTAGATTACTCAGGTTTGCAGTTTCAGATGTAAGGCACATCTTAAAACTGTGATTCTAAATACATTAGACTACAGAAACTAAGTACAGAATAGTGAAGTATAAGAGTAACAACACAAACACTTACATCCTTTCAGTGTGTTGCAGATGCATTGGCCTGTTACTTCCACTATTTCCATGCAACTTTTCTTTGGGAAACTTGGAGCTTTTGGAATTGGTTGAACTGCTGTTTCCAGCAGGTGGACGACTGGTGCTATAGCTACTGATGGTTCTCTTCGGGAGCGTGGAGGCGAGAGAATAGGCAGAAGTGGGTGTTGGGGTAAGGGGAGGATTGCTAGATGAACTATGTCTTCTTTCTGTTAAAGGCAAAAGATTAACAACAAAAAAATGACTTCAACAAGACAGCACTTGACACTCAAAAAACACTGAAAGCTTCAAATATTGTGAACTATTTTTATATTATTTGTATAAAGTACATTATTCAATAAAAAGAATACAGTGGGTACAGGAAATTTACCATCTCCTTTCATTTCTTCTATGACATTCTGAAAATGACATCAGTTAAACTTGTTCCTCTTTTATGCACACAGTAACTCAACATAAGGCAAGAAAAAAATGAAAATTAAAACAAAACCAGTGAACACACCCCTCCCTCGCACCAGTCAACGTCCACAGGCATAACTGAAAACCTTATAGATCACACAACAAATTGGCTCCCATTTATCATAAATTGTGTTGATTTTGATTAATTCACAATAAAAAGCAGTTTCTAGAGCATTCCACTGCTGCTTTGAAATGAGTTTCGGAGAAAAGAATCCACTATGGGCCGAAATGTGTCATTCAAGAACATCTGAGATAAAGTGGTGGAAAGGCACAAGTTGCGAGATAGAAATCATTTTTATATTTAACATTTAAAAACCCCCACAGAGTAGAGTGAAGACTAACACATAAAGAAATGGAAAGCATAAGGCACCACCTAATCCTGGCATAGATCATGCTGTCCATCTGACCTGAATGGTCAAGCAAGAAAAAGGAAGTTTGATTAGAGAGGCTGCCATGATTAGAGAGGTTGATGGGAACTTTGCACAAGCTAGAGCAGGGGTCTGCAGAGTTGGGTCCTGGATGGCGGCTTTGGCTGCAGGTTCTGTTCCAACATGATGGTTTAATTAGAAATCAATCCATACTATTAACAGACCTTATTTAATATTATGGCTCGTAAGTGTTCTCATTCTACTATGTCACTCCAGTATTATGTCGTCCAGTTTTTCTTTTGTAAGGATATCATCCAAATAACTTTTAATCTGAACCAAAGTGAGTAATTCCCAGTATTTCACTTTTTTATCTTTAGTTTACATCTAGATATTTTATCACACCAGATAGTTCATGATGAATGCTCACAGGTGTAAACAGAAACAAGCCAGATTCAGAACTGCTGGCTCCTTTCTCATTTGCATCTCACTGCTAATAAAGAGAAATTAAAAGCAGGGGGGAAACAAACATTTAAGAGAGGGAAATTTAAACAAGCAAGGAAACTACAATAAAGCATAAAAATGTATCTTGTGCTTTGACAGCAAGAACTGACTTCTAATTAAAAAACGGAGTTGCAACAAAAGCCTTCAGTCACTATAAATGTTACAACTTATTCTCTGTGATACCAGTAGCTTTAACATTCGGAGTAGAAAGTTATCAGGCAATCTTTCAAATAATTTTAATAAAAAAAAAAAATCAAGGTTGTAATGTAAAAAGCATGTTTATTTTTAATCCATACAGTAGTGTTTTCCCATCAGAGTATAATTTTCTGCAGATTTAAGACAGTTGCGCAATCAACATAAGACTGTGAATGTTGCTAATTTAAGAAACTTCACATATTTAAAATATACAAGCACAGATCCAGTATACCAGCACCTGACTGTCTAAGTGAAGTCTGCATGTTGTCCATGTGTCTCTGTACTTTTCAACTGGTCTCCGATTTCCTCTCACTTTCTCAAAGCCTGTAGTTTTGGTTAAATGGTCACACTGGGTGTTGGGTATGTGCATGAAAGGATCATACTGGACTGGTACCCTGTCCAGGCCCTTTTACCTGCATTGAGCCCCAGTACTGCCAGGATAGGCTATTGCTGCCTCCTTTTCTGAATTCAAGTAAGCAGGTTTAAGAATGACTGTGTGTATTATCCTCTTTAATAAAACCCCTGTGTGCGTCCAGTGTCTGTGTGTGTGTGTCTTCTGGTGAAGTGCGCATGCGCGGGGCACGGTGCGATGCTTCAAAGGCCGCCTGACACGTCATACAAGACAGAGAGGGCAGGACCTATAAAATATTGCGCAGCCGACCCAATCGGATTTCGGTAAATGAGGTAAGACCTAAAACATAAAACACGAAAAATCCAATCGGGTATTGAGACGCGGAGACCAGCTTCCCCATTGTTGTGCAAGTGTTCACTCTGAGGATGTCAGATTTGCGATTAAGAAGCTTGGCCTGGTAAAGTGTTAGTCGTTGAAGGGGTTTTCCTAAATATACGAATTTTCATGATATTACAATACAATGACTTTTAAAAGTAGATTTATTTTCGCACACATTAAATCAGTTGCTGGGGAGAATCTGCTGATTGCCCACTGTTGTGACAGAAAATTAAAATGCATATTACGGACAGCAATGCCAGTATTACTGTCAGAGAAAATTACAGGCATTTTACGGAAAAAATTTAATGAGGTAAAAGGTCCCTTGCCATTTAATATAGACTGTTCCTAGTAATGTTTATGGACTACTGTTCTAGCGCCCGTTATTGTAACGGGCTTAATGTCTAGTTTTTAATAATTTGCCAGTGAACATTACTTTCAGGTTACCATGAACTGCTGCAAAACCCAAACAATTCTAAAAGACCATAAAAGAATGTAGGGGTGCATTATGACATCAAAGGGAAAAGCGTCCTACAAAGAAACTAGTTTTAATTTCACAAAGACGTTTATCATGTGGTGAAAGAAAAAGGAAGGATAGGAACTGGGGTTTTGGTACGTCAGACAGAGACAGCACGCATGCATGCAATAAAGAAAGCCCGCTCAGTAGAACATTCACTGAATTCTATGTTCGTGTCTGTGACCACCAGATCACTAACCCAATATTTACACAATACTTAAGTTAAACCTGTGCGATACTCATTCATACATCCAGTTTTTTGGAGCCTCGTCACACCTGCCATAAAGTTCTCTACACTGAACGTACACCTGGGGACCACTTACTGCGAGGGAGCAGCACTACCATGCATGTTTAATACCTGCTTTAATGCATTTCAACGTGAAAATTTATCTTAGCATTCTATATTTTCAGAGAGCAGGAATATCATGAAGTGAATGTATTCTGTGCGGCGATTGCTGCCTGCGCCTCCTCTTAGTGTACAGGAAGTCAGTTTAAGAAGCGTGTAGCGATTAACAACTGGTTCGGGGAACACTTAACACAAAGCATTTAATGTGCTACATTAACTTATGACGGTGTTTGAGAAAATCTAGTAAATTAAACATTGATTTTAGGATGAAGTTAAGTTTACGACATTCTACTTAATGACAAAATAAAGAATAAAGTGGAAATGTCGACTTTAATCTATATTAATCTATATTTAATCTTTATTCTTCCCTGTATCCGTATTTTTTTTTTCTTCACCGTGGCCCTAATACAATTCCGTAGGGCTATATACCACAAACAGTATTATAAATGCAAGTTGCAGTTTTATTATTTATGTATACAGCTTAGCTTGAAGCAAGGTCCATATTACTGTAGTTTGCCTTAATCATGGTTCAGTTGGTAAAGATGTCATCACCAAGTTGCACTTGTTTTATTTTAATTTGGTGAATACTGTGTAATGTACCTGGGCTTGAAGTCTTGGAAGTAATTGTATTATTACTGGAAGTTGCACTATTTATTTTATTGTTAATATTTATTAGTTTAAATATTATGCAGTTTAATAATGGTAAAGTTGTTTAAAAAGTCACTTTAACGTGTCAGTTGACAGAGATTGTTAACATTAAAGTGTAGTTGTCTAAATGCCTCTTTGGATGGTTGAAAATGTGTTGTCAAAATTTTAGTTTAAGTTGTTTGCAAACTTTGTTCAATAAAAAGGCTCTATATTTTGACTGCATCTGTGATGCAATGTGATTCCTTCTTTTCATTAGTGCCACCCCCTTGAAAACTATCATGCAAACCTGTATTAATACTTGTGTGCACATTAAAATGTTTTTTGTACAATATACAATTCTCATGACAGTGGAATAGGTTATTCTTAGCCAGTAATTGCAGTGGAAAATGTGGTTAACAGCATGGGAAAAAATACCGTCCAATACCGTGAAACTGGTATAATTTTGAAAAATACCGTGATATAGAATTTTGGTCATACCGCCCAACACTAAGTCAATTTATCAATTAAAAGTAATGACACTGAATAAACTTGAGTAAACAATTAAGGTCAACTTCCTGTATTTTTGGTTTGAGTGCAAGAATACACTTTAGATGGTTTATAGCCTTCAGTTTAACAAAGGGTTTCTTCTAACAAAAGTTAAAACACCGAGCATCATGTGCTGCCCACGTCTCATTCACACAGGTGAGATCTGAATTCAGCAGCTGCAAGTTCAAGTCAAGTCAAGTGCAATGGTGACATGTTCGTGACATCCTAAGCATCTAAGCTTAATAAAATGTACACACGAAAAAGTAAACGAATTCCTAAGTAACACAAGGAATAATTATAAAATATTTTACAAGTTGAATACTCAAGAAAGACAGATTGTTTAATAATAAATGTGTGGGAAATTTTAATTAGAATTTGTGGGAATTACTAAATGTGTGTGGGATATCCGCAATTTCACAACAAATTTCGAGACCTAATATTTTATAAAGACTTTCGCAGACTGCAGTCAAAACAATAGCCTAAATGTTTTGATGCAAAATAAAATTAAAGCACATGAGAAAAATGTTTGCAAGATCACTTATGACAAAGACAAATTAACTGGCCAGTTTTTAAACTATTCAACATCAGATCTGTTCTCAGATTTAATGACAACATTGCATGGTGGCACAAAGAATGGTCAGAAATGTCAATGAAGTGCATCTTCTTCGATATTCAACTGGTCTGAACTCGGGCATGCTGCCATATTTAAATGAACATTATGTGGCCGTGAAATGGGTTTTCCAATCAGTTTAAATACGACTGTCAGGTACAACTTCCTGCTTACAGAACTCCTGGCTTTCAAAGTCACAACAATAAACTGAGATCATGCTTTTCTGATTTTTAACACTACTTTATAAAAAGATTTCTAACATGCTCTAATACCTGCAATAAAATTATTATTTTTGCTTTACTGAAATAATTATGAATCACAATTATGTTTTGCTTTATGTACTTGTCTTTTGCAATAACCATGAAATGAAACGTGGGTGTATATTTAAAAAAAAAAATACTAGTACCTCTGTTGTAGCCAAATATAATTATGCATATTCTTGTGGAAAACAGTTAAGCTAGTACTGTAGATTTTGTTTGCTTTAATCGGCTATGCATAGTCGGAAGTGATCAGTTTTGGCATTATTTTGTGGGTGGTGTAGTCAGAATAAGCAGCTTTCCTCCATCTGCAAAACTTTGTCCAAGAGCACTCAAATAACTTTTCAGAATAGCTGGACGGATCCAAACAACTAATCCCTCATCTGATTTAATCCAAAAAAACTGCAATTACAAAACACGTGCAAAAAATGATCAAAATCAGTACAAAGCATAAGGTGTTAAGATTAAATATTAAATAAATCCAACTTCTAATGCACAAAGTACAACTTGTTCCGTGCTCGGGTGAGTTAACTCCACTAACCTTCTGCAAACTCCATGCAGTTCTGGGCTTCTTGCCAATGACTGCCTCAGAAAAACTGCACAAGAAGATTTGCCTTACGCTTACAGTTCTGTACAAGAGACGGCCACTTAATCAGGCATCGCCAAGAGGTCTTGTTTCACATAATTAGTTTGTTCCTTCCAGCTCACACATTGCTGAAATCCAGGATTGTTTGCTGTCTTTTGCTCACTAACTGCTCACGGACTCCATGTTTGGTCTAATGTAATGATTGCTACGACAGAAAAATACACTTGAGTCACAAAGGTCCTGGCAGATAAATAGAAAAACAGGAGGAGTCTAATTTTATCTAATACAGTCATACCAGAAGTCCTGGTTTATGCAAAATAACCACGGCACTACAAAGGCAATGTTTCAACTGTTTCAAAGGGCTGGACCGGAAGTTATTTATGGTGCAAACAGATCTAAATAACAATGTTTTAGATATTGGAGTATCTGGGCCTAGTAAGGAATAAAACATCCGAGCACAAAACTAAACTGACAGTGCCTGAACGTCGCAATCCATAAAGAGTGAAAAATTAACTCTTGGCACAAAATGATTGCAATAACTCCAGAAAGGCATTTCCTTAATAAATAAATAAATAGAGTGTGTATGATCAAATTTACTATATAGAGATGAATTAACAGTAAAGTTTGTGCATCATACAATACCATTTACTAAGCCCACTTAATCCTGAGGAGGGTCATGGGGAGCTACAGCATACCCCAGCAAGCATAGGGCACAAGATTGGAACAATCCTTAGACAGTGAGCCCGTCCATCGCAGGGTCACACACACCCATTAGGGTAACATCACCAGTCCAAAGAGAAGCACATTCTACAGCAAAATTAATAACAAGGTGCTTAAATGACGTGGACAGGTGTAAAATGCAGCCAGGATCACAACATTACAGGAGGGAGAAAGACACAAAAGCACAATGCAATAAACCAAAGATACAAATGCACACATGCATCCATTCATGTATTTATTTTCTCTATTGAGTTACTTTTACAAATGTGTTTTAGTGCAAGATGTGCTCTGATTGCTGTGGACTGCTTATAATTGATTCTACTGTAAATAAACATCGTGCTAAACACTTTGTGTGTTGCTTTAACATTTGCTTTGTTTTTATTTAATAACAAGACACCCATCACCAGCTCTGAAGACCGTCACCTTCAACTGTAAACAGAGCATTAACCTGCTTAGTGTTAGACTCGAGCATTACTTTGCATGTGAAAACAGTGTTAAGAGAGTTAGTTCTGAGTGTCACTCAGGCAAGTACATAGATGCATCTCGCATGAGCATTATACCCAAGGATTACTCAGGCTGTAAAAGTGCTTACAGCATCAGTCCCGAGCGCAACTTGGACAATGGTATAGGCGTGTCTTACGTAAGCTTCAGGACTGAGCATTACTCGGGAAATGTTGTAGGCGGCCCAGGTGCAGAACGCTCTTCACAGTGATAGGAGCACTCATGTTGAAACACCTTTTAATAGCAGTGATGACGACGTGAATCTGTCTTCAGACAGTGAAACAAAGTGTTTCCAATAAAACCGAAGGCGACGCTTGCATTTGGGTTTCTGCTGATCCTGCTTGTAATAAATCTGCACCATGTACACCAAAGCAGTTTTCCCATTCAAAGATATACCACACAAAACACATCGACAATAGATATGGTCTTAGCATCATCATCATTCATTTATTTATTTATTATTTATATCATACTCTTTACACTTGTGACTTTGTACATTTAGTGTTTTGCATGTTTTACAGTGGAAAGATGAAATTTAATAAATGTCATTTTCAAGCAAAATGCTTTTTACATTTTTTGAGAAAAATTCAATGCTAAGAAGGTTAATGTGACTTGAAATCAGATACCCTTGTGTTTTATGTGCTTTCAGAACTACACAGTCCCTTCGTGAAAGCATTTTTACCGATGCACTCATGCCTAGTGTAGGTCATATGCAATTTTGTGCACTTCAGTACGGATAGGGAACAATGTGAAAACTCCAGTGTGTAAGGATATTGTCTTCATAAAAAAATACATAAAATGACAATGTGGTACTGTGGACATAGCCTATATTAGTCACAAGTGCTGCTTTTACCATGTGGTGTAATGCACTATGCCATTTAGTTCAACAAATTGACAATTTGGAAAGTCTTAAAAGAGCAAAGCATTTAGTAAATCACTAGTTTATTAATAACTAGAATTGTACAAGGAGTAATTAAAGATCACAACACTTTCTAAATGAGCATATCCCTCAAAAAGAAAAATTGTATAGGATATCCAAAGGTTCTAAAAACACATTCAAATATCACAAGAAATCCCTTGCTGTACTCCTTATGTCCAAGATAGCATCTCAGCAAGAAACAAACCAAACAATGAAAAGATACTTCAGATAAAAACATTTCCTTCAGAAAATGTAAAACAAGCAACTGAAAGAACTGCCAACACATATGGACTTTTGAGGGATTCCCCTTATAAAATGCAGGTGCCTGTGGACATGACAGAACTACATTAACACAGCTTTTCAGCAGTACCCAAGAAAGAAGACTTTTAGGTTTCATCCAAGACTCACCGGACGCCACAAGGTGAGTTATGGCTTACCGCAGATAACTGCATATAGCTGTAGAGTGCTACTTAAATTTATGACTTTGTCAACTTATTATTTCCTGCTTTTTGCGTTTTATTCCCCTAGTTTAAAGACTACAACAAACTTAGAACTCCTTATATAGGCCTAGGAACATATTCTGGCCAGCTGAACAGGAAATAAACAGCTCAGAGTAACCCCCCCCCCCCATCTACCTGCTATTTTGTACTACAGACCCCGAATTGAATTTTATGGGTTAGGTAATGCTAGTAGCAAACTACATGATTATTCACAACAGATTATGTTCAAAATTTTAGAGATGCTTAAAGTATCAAAGTTGATTATGTTAATTTCGGTTATTAAAAAAAAAAAAAAAAAAAAAAAAAGATTACTCAATTGATCATTGAAACAATCTGTACAATACTGGACTACCGCTATACATGACAGTGGCAAAACTAATTACCTTTTATGCTTTGGACAACATTTCCATTACTAGGGTATACCACGATAGGCTGCTACAAAGAGGAGTGCGAATCAAAAAGTAAAGCCAACTCATCCTTCAATGCCAGTAGCTGTGAACAGATGACAATAACAGTTCTATCACTTCTCCACATTGTCTCCCTGCAGGCTGAGGCACTTCTTGAATCTTTCCACTAACTTTCATTCCATGGAAGAAGCAACTTTCTGTCCGATCCTGAATCGAGGTCTGCACTGCTTCCTTAACCTTATCAGAGCTGAACCTACAACTATGTAGAGCCTCTTTAGAATGACTGAAGTCGTATGGTGCTGGATCAGGGCTGTAAGGTTGATATGGAAGATATTTAAACCACAGCTGTTGCATTGCCTCCACCGTTGTAGAAGCTGCATGGGGACATGCATGGTCAAGAAGCAGCAAGACTATTTTAGGGGTTTCAGTTTCTCTAGGCATAGTGCTGTACTGGGCACTGATTGACTATACAGTATTGCTGAAATGTACAAGAATAGGACTCTTCACGTCACAAAAGGTCATCATCACGATTTTGTTGGCATTTGAATTTCTTCATTACTGGAGATGATGGCCGTTTCTACTGCATGATTTGTGTCTTGCTTTAGGACTCACCCAGGTCTCATCTCCAGTGACAATTTGCTCCACAACACATGGATCTTCTTCATAATGTTTCAAAGTCAAAGTGAACTTTATTGTCATCTCAATCATATACAAGTACAGTGAAACCTCTGTTCACGACCATAATTCGTTCCAAAACTGGTCGTAAACCGAAGCAATTTCCCCCATAGGATTGTATGTAAATACAATTAATCCATTTCAGACCATACGAACTGTATGTAAATATATACTTTAAGTTTTTAAGCACAAATATAGTTAATTAAACCATAGAATGCACAGCGTAATCTATATTACTAAACGACAGTTTAATTTATGCACGGACGGCGGACGCACCGAGCACATGCGCCGCGGACGGCGGACCAACGCGCATGCGCAATGCACCGCAGCGCCCCAGAGTTAAACCCAGCGGCTTCCCAGAGTGGGTAGGTGGCGCCCAAACAACACAACCTGTAAAGTAAACTTGCTCTAATCCTCTGTGCCAGCAGTCCGTGTCAGCAGAGGCAAAGGAATCACGGCTCCAAATGGAAAGAGCTCAACGATCTGTAATACGACACCAAGCCCGTACTTCCCAGAGACAGTACGTGGCGCCCACACACCACAACCTGTAAACTACACTTGCTCTAATCCACTGTGCCAGAAGTCAGTGTGGCATATGTGAATCACATAACGGTAATTCAGTATTAAATGTAAGTTGGATTATGCTTCCTAACAGTAAACGACGTCTACCTAACGACACAGGCACAGAACAACACAGACGAGACTGCATGGATAACAACAATACACGGAGGCTCCTACAACGCGCTTCAGACACACCAGAAGCAAAGACGTCACGGCTCCACAATGAAAGATCTCAACTAACGAAAATACAAAACGGGCCTGTATGGATAAACACAATGAACGGACGCGCCCACAATGCGCTTCTGACACAGCGGAGGCAAAGGGGTCACGGCTCCAAATGGATAGAGCTCAACGATTAGTAATGCAAACACGAGCCCGTATGGCTACGACCGCACCCACCCTCCATGATATTTCATCCCTCCAAATATCGGAGGGAACAGAAAGTGATTGCCATTCTTGGATTTGCGATTCTTTCGAGAATCGCGGGCTTGCTGGTAGTAAACTAAATGTAAAAACATTGAATAACACTGAGAAAACCTTGAACAACAGAGAAAACTAACACTGCAATAGTTCGCGATATAGCGCTACCAACTGCTGGCTAAAAACACTTTTTTTTTTTTTTTAATGAGTTTTAAGCACAGGGAAAAAAATGAACATTTGAAAAAAATCAGTAATTTAATAAACCACCAAGAAAAGTAACATTGCAACAATGCACACTACAAACCGATCGCTGTAAACAGAAGTGAAAACAAAATCAAGCCCAGTGCATTCTTTAACTGCCTTCCTCCTACCTTAAGAGTCCAGCCCACTCTCTCTCGCGCTGCCTGTGTGTGTGCGTCTGTCTGTCTCTCGCGCTGCCTGTGTGTGTGCGTCTGTCTGTCTCTCGCGCTGCCTGTGTGTCTCTCGCGCTGCCTGTGTGTGTGCGTCTGTCTGTCTCTCGCGCTGCCTGTGTGTCTCTCGCGCTGCCTGTGTGTCTCTCGCGCTGCCTGTGTGTGTGCGTCTGTCTGTCTCTCGCGCTGCCTGTCTGTCTCTCGCGCTGCCTGTGTGTGTGTGTGCGTCTGTCTGTCTCTCTCGCTGCCTGTGTGTGTGTGTGCGTCTGTCTGTCTCTCGCGCTGCCTGTGTGTGTGTGCGTCTGTCTGTCTCTCGCGCTGCCTGTGTGTGTGTGTGCGTCTGTCTGTCTCTCGCGCTGCCTGTGTGTGTGTGTGCGTCTGTCTGTCTCTCGCGCTGCCTGTGTGTGTGTGTGCGTCTGTCTGTCTCTCGCGCTGCCTGTGTGTGTGTGTGCGTCTGTCTGTCTCTCGCGCTGCCTGTGTGTGTGTGTGCGTCTGTCTGTCTCTCGCGCTGCCTGTGTGTGTGTGCGTCTGTCTGTCTCTCGCGCTGCCTGTGTGTGTGTGCGTCTGTCTGTCTCTCGCGCTGCCTGTGTGTGTGTGTGCGTCTGTCTGTCTCTCGCGCTGCCTGTGTGTGTGTGTGTGCGTCTGTCTGTCTCTCGCGCTGCCTGTGTGTGTGTGTGCGTCTGTCTGTCTCTCGCGCTGCCTGTGTGTGTGTGTGCGTCTGTCTGTCTCTCGCGCTGCCTGTGTGTGTGTGTGTGCGTCTGTCTGTCTCTCGCGCTGCCTGTGTGTGTGTGTGCGTCTGTCTGTCTCTCGCGCTGCCTGTGTGTGTGTGCGTCTGTCTGTCTCTCGCGCTGCCTGTGTGTGTGCGTCTGTCTGTCTCTCGCGCTGCCTGTGTGTGTGCGTCTGTCTGTCTCTCGCGCTGCCTGTGTGCGTGCGTCTGTCTGTCTCTCGCGCTGCCTGTGTGCGTGCGTCTGTCTGTCTCTCGCGCTGCCTGTGTGCGTGTCTCTTTCTCTCGCGCTGCCTGTGTGCGTGTCTTTCTCTCGCGCTGCCTGTGTGCGTGTCTTTCTCTCGCGCTGCCTCCGTGTGTGCGTCTGTCTCTCATGCTGCCTCTGTGTGTGCGTGTGTGTCGCGCTCTCTCACTGCACAGGAAATGCACAGGGAGAGACTGAACATGTACAAACCGAAAGGGAAACTGGCTTGTTCGTATACCGAGTGTATGGTCGTGAACCGAGGCAAAAGTTTGGCAAACTTTTTGGTCATAAACCGATTTGTACGTGTACCGAGACGTTCGTGAACCGAGGTTCCACTGTATACAGATAGAAGAAATTGCGAAGCTCAGGGTCCACAGTGTAACAACATGACATGCAAATAAAAAATTAAAAATAGAATTAAAATTTAAATTTAAAATTAAAACACAAAAAAAGATATTGTGCAAAGACAAGACAAAGAAGTAGCAGCAATATTGATGTGTAGTTAGCAATATGAACATTGATGCAGTGTATGGTATTTGCAATCTAGATACATAAATATAGTCAATAGATATGGATGGCAGAAGTGTGAAAAGTCCATGTGAGGGGTGCAAGGGGTCCTGCTCAATGCTGCAGGACTTGCGGACACTACGTTTGTAAAATATGTCCTGTAGTGAAGGGAGAGGCACCCCAATAATGTTCTCTGCTGTCTTCACTATCCTTTGTAGGCGATTGCGGTCGGATATGTTGAAGTTGCCATACCAGACAGTGATGCAGCTGGTCAGAACACTCTCAATGGTGCCTCTGTAGAACATGGTGAGGATGGAAGGGGGAAGACTTGCTCGCTTCAGCCGCCTCAGGAAGTGTAGTCTCTGCTGGGCTTTCTTGATTAGTAATGAGGTGTTGTGTCCACATAAGTTCCTCAGTTATGTGCACACCTAGGAACTTGGTACTCCTAACAGCCTTCACATCTAAACCGTTGATGCTGAGTGGGATGTGGGCAGGATGTGATTTTCTGAAGTTCATGATTATCTCTCTTGTCTTGTCAACATTGAGAGATAGATTGTTGTCTTCACACCATGCAGACAGCCATTCCACCTCATCTCTGTATGCTGTTTCATCATCCCTGCTTATCAGTCCCAGCACGGTCATATCATCCGCAAACTTGATGATGTGGTTGGTGTTGTGCATGGCTGTGCAGTCGTGAGTCTGCAAGGTGAACAGCAGTAGACTAACACACAGCCCTGCGGCACTCCAGTGCTCAGTATGATGTTGCTGGAAGGAATTGTGTCACAACCTCCACGTACTGTTGCTTGTGTAGATCAGTAAGCTGTGTGGAAACTTCACAATACCCTGAGTCATCATGTGCAGATCGATAGTTGATATCCAAACAATAGGCAACAGTGGACAACATAACTCGTCGGACTTCTATGACGAAAGGCACTTGCCAGGTCGATGTGGGCATATGTGCACAAAGTTGATGGTTGACTAGATCGAGCTTTGTTGGTTATGCTTGTTTGGCATGCTTTAAACCTTTCTACCCATTCAAACTTTTTATTGAATCATGCTATTTTCACTTCCTCATGGGGGTATGCTCCTTCAGTGAATTTCTGGTTTCACTCCCTCTTCCCAAAGAAATTTCACTATGATGCATTATTCAACAATGGTGCAATCCTGCAGCGGAGTATCCATGTTCATTTGATTTTGTCTTCAACAAGATTAACGGCGGAGTGCTGTGCTCTGCATGTTTGAACTGCCCATAAGGCATCACAGAGTGTTGCATCACATCAGGATCTATCCATTGTGTACAATTTTCAAAATGCCATCCATTTTTGATTTACCCTCGTACTTAATTTCAACTATACTGACATGTTCTCTAAACAGGTGAACAGAATGTGAATGCATCATCAGGTGATGGATATAAGAAACCCGCATGCAATTGTCAAGATGAGTTGCTGATCAGCATCATTAGGAAAAATGCTCTCTGAATCTGGTGGTGGGAGTGTTACTGGTTACTTAACATTTGCCTGAACTTTGGAATGCAAATGGAAGGAAGAATAAAAGTGAGAGTGTGTGTCAGGTTCACGTCTAAAACTGAAAACCGTAATCCCTATCAATAATATTGCCAGTGTGTTCAATGGATGCACAAAAGGTTATGCAAGTTCTGTCCACTATTTCAACCTTTCTTTACAATTTTCATTAACAGGTGCAGTAGGACAGAACAGAAACCTGCACTGGAAGAACTGATTTAACTTCTGTCACAATTATCTGGCACTCATTTTATCTTTGCCACAAAAAATTCTGTGCTACTGCTACTGAGATAAAAGCTTCTATACAATTTGTAGCAGGGCTTCACATGTTTGTGCCAGCAGGACACATTTTGGCATAAAATCTACGATGAATAATTAAAAAAAAGTCATTATATATTATATACTCCTAAGACTACCTTTTGTTTCTGTGGATTGAGACATTAATGTTTCAAACTCTATATAATGTACACTGACTCAAGTACAAAGGCAAGTGTAATATGTATTAAGTTTTTATATCTGATATCTCTGATAATTTCTCAGAGTATGACCTATGATCAATATTTTTACTACTCTTTTATAACCAGTCTTAACATTTACATTATTATAGTGCTTCAGATATCTATTACATAAAAAAATCCTGGGATGAGATGAGACTTTTTAGCCTGGTACACGACGCAATTTTTTCAGAAAGATACTTCCACGTCCCGCAAGACGAGATTTTGTGCCAAGAGATTTAACCACGCCGGGGGCCAGAAATAAAAGACAAAGAGTAGCTAACAAAGTAGAACGTCATAAAGAGGTTCAAAACCGTTGGCACGGTACACATGCAGAGAAGGTTAGAGATAATGAAAGTACTAAAATACGAAAGTCTCAAAAAAATGATAGTAAAGATCGCATTAGCACAAACAGAAATCATTACTCTGTAAAATAACGGAACACCGAAAAGAGGATATATTGTTCGGATTTAAACTTTACGTCATAGACTTGTAGATCGTCTAATTCATTTTGCCATCTGGGAAAGTAGTGTTTCTTCCCAATGAAGAGGCATATCCACAAGAATTAAATATGTTGTTTGGTGAGAGTGAAATCCACATACACGAGTGGCAGAGACAAGAATTGGCTGGAGCTTAGTGCAGGCCGGGGGGGGTTGGCAAGCGAAGCCCCTTAGTCAAAATATAAACTCCAGCATTACTATAATACCCAACTGCCCGCAGGAGTACATTGGGGCCGAGGTGAGAATGTCATCCACAGCAACACAAAGTTTTGTACCAACCAAAGTGGAATCTCATTTAAGACCAGGTACTTACTGCATTTTCTTCTTAATTGATTTGGATAACTATTTCATTGTCTTGCAGGATTATAGCTTTGGTCTATGTTTACCTTTTTTCTCTCAGCGCACATTGTGTATGCCCATGTTGAATTTGCAAGACTGCCTACAACCAGAACACACGCTGTACTTCAGCTATTTACAGTAGAATATAGGTATAGCACAAAAATGAGGATACTGACAGCTGTGACTAACCCAGCCCTGTGCTAAATAGAATAGAATGCCTTTTATTGTCATTGCACAGATGTGCAATTAAATTTTGGTAAATCAGTATGTTTAGCCTGTGTTAAGAAAAAAAAAAAAACAGTTGTACAAAAATGTTTTGTTCAGTGCTTTCTCAATCAATATTTCCTTTACAGATAACGTGATTATTACAATCATGGACTAAAACAATTGTTTCATGAAACTTATTAGTATTTTAAAAACTAGAAGCATATAGTGTTGTTTTGTTCTTTTTGAAGTAAACCATGTAATAAAGAAATGCACTTAGTCAAAATGAAATGTGTGTCCTTAATAATAAAAAAAAGATTAAAATATATGAATGTGTTGGAAAGAAAACAAGTGAATTATGGAATGAAAAGACGCACTTACCCAAATAAAGTATTAAATCCTCACCAAGCAGGAAACGGAAAACAAGTATATTATTTCTAAGCTTAACATTTTAAAAAACATTTGCTTAGAAAGAAATAATCATGAAATTACATTTAAAGAACAGCATTGATGCCTAAGCAGTACTCATTTTCCACAATGCCCTTCTAAACTGTTCAGTTGACACCCTCTAGTGGACACATTTAAAACAAATTCTTACAAGAAGTTTATTTTTTCAGGATTTTTCATTATTTAAAAAAAAATCAAAAGAGAAAAGCATATGCAAATGTTAAAACAGAAATCTGATTATTCTGAAGATAATTTTCCAACAAGACAATATGAAGCAGCTTCAAATCATAGTGTAATGTGAGAATGTATCATTACATAACATATAAAAGATAAAATCCAAAATTATATGGATTAAACTAAACCATTTCAATAGTTTGATTGCAAAAACAATGCAGCAAGTTTAACGAAAGAATGTATAAGAAAGTAACTGTACAAGTCAATGCACATTTTGAAATATGGATAACAAAATCCACAGCTAAAACAGTTAAGGGAATGTAAAACAAATTGAAAGCTGGGTTGGTTTCATACGTTTGCAACCAAGATAAACTGGTGATATGACTATTTTACAAAAACCCTTTTCCTCATGTGATAAAACAATGCAAGAACACAAGCACACTTATAGAACATGTTAAACTTGAAACTTACAAGTTACAGTATTAAAAAAAAAACACTTTAAAAATGTTTGAGACTTCTCAGATAGTTCTTCACCTCCACATGATGTGAGAAATTCTCACTTGACTCGCCAGAAAAGCAGCTGAGCATTCCCATATTAAGAGAAGGTATGTTATGTGATCTTCCCTATGAGCTCCCACTGCTTTTCATGTCAATACCTCAGGTCAGTTGTCCAGTGTGGATGGAGTCAGGTTCACCTACTTCTACCATGGCTAAAGAAACCCAACATTAAGGGGGGGCTGGTTTAAAAGGAAATAAAGACGGACAAACCAAGCCTCAAGTGCAGGCAAGAATGAAAGTCACGCTCTATAGAGAATTACAGAAACATTTTAGCAGGAAATTAGGTTCAGTATTTAACTCACATTGCACTGTTGTACTTTTTATAATTTCAAACATAAAATAAAAACCCATCACAGCTGTTTCAGTGTATTATCAGTAAATAAGTTTGGGATTTTGCAAATGAAAAGACAGCAACTGAATATCATGGAACAAACTCATTTGTTTACAATCATTCCAACTTGGCCTTCCTTCATTACCTTGCCATCAGAAAACCACAGCAATTCAACAAGCAGACTTCTTGCACAAACTACACAGAAACTGCTGCAAAGTACAGCTGTAAGAGCTCGACTTAAGACAAAACACTACAACGATGATAGAAAGTTGCAAGCAGGTCAATGTCAGGCACGACACTGAAAAAAAAAAAAAAAAAAAAAAATCACTTTCAGAGAAAAACTTCCAAATACAAACTTAAATATCATGTGCAAATAAATTGAAATTTAAACAACCCTGCATACATTGCCTTTGGTATTAAAACTATAAAACAATTAAACACACATTAACTGTACTGTAAAAAAATCAAGTGCCAATAGTCAAAAAAAAAAAAACAGGTGAGGGGTTTGGACTAACAGTGCATACATTTTTTGGCCTCATTTTCCACATGACGAGTCATATTATAATTAATTGGGATAGAGAACATATCTATGTAACTTTAAAAGTTTATAAGCTAAACTACACAACCTTTATATACATAAAAAAAAACAAAAAAAAAAAAACAGCCTGAATATTTAATGAGTTGATGTTTTTAAATCTGCCACTAACAATGAAGGAAGCGGGTAATCAGACACGTTTTACTACTCACAAACAGCATGTGTATTCCATTATATTAGAATGCTATTGATTTGAAATAAATTGTCATTGCACATTAATTGCCTGAGAGAAAAAGTAGCAATTTTTCCCCTCCCATTGGAGTATACACCTGCACATCATGTACAGTGAACACCTAAAGTACACAGGTACGTATATTAAAATGACTATGACTTATCCTATGTGCAGTTTGGAAGGAAGCTGCTGCTGCACTACACCTGAAAGAAGTGCAAGAAGAACTAAAGGGCAACCATAGATGTATATTTACACTGCATTTTGTAACTGATTCTTGACAAGAGCTGAGCAATATATTGATTATTCAATTCAAATTTGATATTTAATAAAAATCAGTATGCAAAATCCAATATTACAATAGTCAGCACTTTGATTTTCTATAACATCTTCTGAAAGCTGAATAAAATCTTCAAAGCCTCCACCACTAAGTGTATTTACATTAACTCCAACTACAGTGATAAGCGAGAATAAAAACAGGGTGGGGACCAGAAGAGGAAGAGTTTAGAACAGGTATGGTTGGCACTGATGGTTTGGTTTTCTCTGGATGACAGTTCAAGCGTTACAGCATCAAAAAAAAAAAAAAAACAAACACTTCCTGCATACAAAGAGGGCACTCAGGCAAGTGAGCCCTCGCCCTCCCATTTCACCCACTCTCTGCTACTGAAATATTACAAGCAGGAATAAAAATAGATTGTGAATTATTACAATTATTCTAAGTTGTGTGTGCCAATGATCAAATAGTATGGTAGAGAGTTTAAAATAAAAAATCACAACTGTTCAAAAAGATTAGCTAATGTCTATATGATGTTTATCAAGTTTACTCTCAAGTTGTACATTACCATTCTAGCAAGCATTCATTCACACCTTTAAATGCAGTATGTAGTAGCATTCGGAATACAGCACTGCATGGCATGCCTTTTAGATAAATGCACATTCTACTACAGCTGTTTGATTTGTTTCAAAAACTGGTTGATAACTTTTTCAAAACCGTTTTAACTTGACCTGCCCAAAGTGCTGCAAAAATACTATATATACTGACATATTACAAAGATACTCATTTGGTGTAGTTTAACTGCCGTTTCATTATTTTTGACTACATATACAAATAAATGCTATCAAACTGAAGAACTGTATTTCTTTATTATTCAGAAAATATGAATGAACAAGATTAGAAACACTGTGATCCTTTGTGCTCTATGTATTCTGAGACTCTGATGGGAGTGAGAAAAAGCCCATAAGCGCAAAAAAATAATTTCAGACCGTTATAAATTATGTAATCATGAAAAATATGTACATTCAAAGATCACCAGGACGATGTATTTATAAATGTTATTTCACAATAAATGTGCGCGAGTATCCATTATTGTAATTAGGAAGATCAATTCACTGGTTAAACAAAAAAATCCAACTCAAAATGAAAATGAAAATGTCCAGTACGATTTTACCCCTTAACTGACACACAATCATTGAATAATTCACACAAACAAAGGCTGTTCTTTTTATTGCCGCTTATAGTGTGTGTTCTGCTCCTACTCTGTTCAATGCTTGCATGGACTGGGTGTTGGGCAGGGTCATGGGGTCCAGCAGCTGTGGGGTATTTGTTGGTGAAGAAAGATTCACTGATCTTGACTTTACCGACGATGCTGTGATCTTTGCAGAGTCAATGGAGGCTCTGATCGGGGCTCTCGAGAGACTGAGCGAGGAGTCTGAGTGTCTGGGCTTATGAGTGTCCTGATAAAAACCAAGAGGCAGGCCTTTAATGATCCTTTGGGCATGGCCATCAGCAGTGTTTCTATCTCTGGAGAGGGGTCGACCTCGTCGAGAGGTTTACTTGCTTCAGTAGTGACACTGATGTCTCTGGTGACTTTTCCTATGAAGTCAGTAAATTGACTGGGAGAGAATGGGTGGCCGTAATGTCACTGGAAAGGGGTGTATGACGCTCTCAATATCTTCACGAAAGGACAAAAGTCCAAGTCTTAACAGTACTGATGCTTTCTGTTTTGCTATATGGTTGTGAGACACGGTCACTAAACAGTGATTTAAGACGGGACTCCTTCTGTACTGGGTCTCTTTGGAGAATCCTTGGATACCACTGGTTTGACTTTGTGTAGAACGAGCGGTTGCTCAAAGAACATTACCTCCATTGTGAGAGAGTGTCAGTTATGGCACTACGGCCATGTGGTGTGATTCTCCAAGGGTAGGGCATGCTCCCCAACCTGACCTGACATGTAGTGCATCAGTATAGAGTGGAGAAGGTGGGAGCTTACACAGTATGGATGTGTCACTTCTGATATGATGCAAATTACTGGTTAGTTGAGTTAACTGACCACTGAGCACAAGTATTTTTAGAGTTAAGTAGACATAAGTGTGTTTTCAATACGTCACTGCAGTTATCTCCATTCACCTGCTGGTTGTCTGCTATGCAACCGAACATTGAACATTATAAAGTACTTTGCTTAGCAAGAACTCATTTTGCTGGGAAATCAGAAGTGCAGATCACAGTTGCTGCATGTGCCTGGATGTTCCTTTCACAAGCAATGTGTTTCATTTTAACATGCTGTACTGCTTGAATTATCAGCCTGGGTAAACACCAAATCTTTTGCAAAAGCAGAGCTTTCTGTGGTCAGCTCAAAAGAAAAAGAAACAAAAAAATAAAACCACAGTTCCAGCATGGGGAGTGATATCACCACCAACATGCAAGAAGTCTTCAAGCTGCCAAAGCCGAATCTCGTTGGGGACCACAGGTATGTAGTGTTTTCTTCTCATTTCCATTTGGATGACAATTTCATTGTCTTTGAGGGTTACAGCTTTTGTCTACTAAGTCTTTTTGACTCATCATGGATTACATGTTTAGCAATGAATTTTCAAAAGACAGTTTTCTAATATTTGTTTATAGCAGGAAACACTGGTTACTTTAACTAGTGTTCCCTAAGACAACGATTCATACCTCACAAGCAGCACAATAAATTTACAATTATCTCACAGATGACGCAAAAGCCTCCCTCAACTCAATCGTCTGTACCTTTAGGGGCGGTTGGTTGGGGGCCTGGTGGAGACTTCTTTTTTTAGCTTAACAATACTACATCTTTGCATATTAAAGTAATAAATATGTATAAAAAAATAAAATAAAAAAACAACTTTAAAAAGTTATAAAAATGGGAAGATATTGTAAGTTAAACAAAAAATATCAATATCAAGCATAACTTTCAGATTCACTTACCATAGTGCGCTTGGAAAGCCTGTGGTTTGACAACCTGATTACAATGGTTACACATCACCAAGTAAAAGTCATCTTGTGCTGGGCAGTGGCCAAAAATTGGCATGTCTTGAAAAGAGAAAAAAAAGACAAAATTAAACCCGAAATACTTGTGAAAATATGATTAAAAAGAATGACTTAATGCTATTTTTCAACAAAAGGCATTCTTAAAATTTCTATTATAATTCAGTGTGATCTGCAGTCTTGCAATGCTAAACAGGGTTTTAAAAACATAAAATAAATAAAATGCTGAAAAATAAAACAAATAAAATGCTGAAAATCTTCTAAATTCTACCACTCCCCACCCCTCTGCCCCTAACTCGACCACACCAACTCCCACAGGATTCATGATGTCACAAGTGATAGATTGATATCTGGAGTTTATTGGGTACACTGGCTGCCCTGCCACAACCCCAAGACGTGTAAGTAGTGACTTGGCATTCACTGTATCTGCAGGTATGGGTGAGTGCATACACATACCCTGTTAATGGACTGGTGAACCAGTCAGTGTTTCTGGTCATGCACTCAGTGCTGCTGAGTAAGGCTGCAGCCCATCTATGACCCAAAGTTGGATTATGCAAGTGGTAAAAATAAATGGATGGTTGGATTTTAGCCCAAGCTAACCAAGTGCATATTTTCTAGTTTATCAATTGTAGGACTGTTACTGCTCAATTTGCTACATCATGAACAGCAGCTATCCACTGTGGTAACAATACCACAACCTCTACTCTAATTTCACTTTTTTGTAATTAGAGACATGGAGAAATCTGCAACATTAAATTGCCTAGAACTCAAAGTGCTTGCTATTAAAACAGATGTCTCCAATGTGCATCACAAAGCTTCAAAAAATAGAAAACAAGCCGTGTAAAGTATGTAACAATTTAACAAAGGCCTTTTAATTGCCAATCTGCCTAAAGAGCTGCTTGAAGTCCAGATGAATTTCAAGTCAAGTGGATCTTCTGCAGCTGCAGTACTGCCAACACACATGGTTGTAGCCAGCCCTGGAAAGAATCTGCTGGAACCACCCTGGCCCACTTGCAGCTGCTGATCACCTAGCCACAAATAGGGATTATGTAAACAGTTTAGCACTCACATGAGTCAGTCACTCTGCCAAAATGATCCACACAGTTTTATATTGTGAACATGACATTTGTGCAAATGTCTTACATAGTAAAAGATGTGCCATCAGCAGGTACCTAAAACATCCTTTGTGCTGTTTGGATGAGATCTGAAGATGCTCTAAGGGCTGATAACTTTGAGCCTTGGGTGCCATGATCAACTTAGAACAAGCAACTTATTACAGCGGCTCAGGAAGCTTGTTATTCATCCACATGTGGGTGCAGCTATTCAAGTCAGTATGACTTAAAGGGCAGCTCACATTCCTGAATGATTTGGTGCACTATAATTTTTGTGCTCGAACGCCACTATCACAAATAAAGCTATAAGTTGGAGTGCAAAGAATCTTTTTTACTAGCATTAACAAAACAAACACGGAAAAGGTGACTAACTGACAAAAAGCACAATGAAGAATTAAGTCCAAGTCAAATGTGCCAACTCCAAGTTTTTAAATGTAATTCACATAGGCTGGAGACTAATCTAAGATTGTAATACTAACATGGGAGAGGCTTCTGATTCGCATTGCTACACATGTTGAAAAGCTACAGCTTATTTTATATTAATTTGGTTCAGAATGCCAATGTGAAGCCCCAATACAACCTTAAAAATTTCACACACCCTACAGAAAACACACTCAGTCACGCACGTTCATGAATGTTTAGTTCTTCAACCAACCATGAAGACAACCAAATAGAAAAGTCAATATAAAAGGTATAATATTTACATAACTCTCAAATTCATACCTTCACACTTTTACATACCAGTATATAACACAAAACAAAAATCAGCACAATAGTAAGGCCATACTCATGTAGTCAGATGAAGTCCAAGAAGCAGTGTGAAGTTGGAAGAGGTGGCATGAAAGTTCTGGAGAAGGGCAATTATGAAATCAACTTTTCCAAGTTAAAATCAGTAGGAGAGGTCTAAAACTACAAGTAATGGATACTAGCAGCTCTGCACAGACCGATACAGGCATCACTCTTTGCTGATTAAACATTGCCACTCCACACTGCAGGACAATTGCAAATTACACACCAGTATCCCACCACCAGACACAACTATTCCTCTTCTCCTTCAAATGGCCGTTTTTTAAAATATCCACCTGCCAATCCAGTGTGACATCAATCTGCACAAAGCACTCTGGTCAGCCTTAAAGGGGTAAGAAACCCATTCAAATGATCCTACAAATCTTAAAACACACACAAAACAAAATGGACACACTGCAAATCCTTTATACGGTACTAACAGAAATCTTAAAATACCACTGACAGCAGAATTCTAAAGATATGGATTTTGTGCTTTACAGCCTATCCACCCAGGCACACAAAGCACAAGTGACCTGAAGCTCTCAGGACAAGTGGAACAAAAATGTATGGTTTAAAACACAAAAAGACTATGCATGCATTTTAATGATAGCAATGATCCCAACCTCTCCTGTCCTTTCAATATGGCTATCCATTTATTCAATGCCTCGACTAGCATTAAAATGTTCAATGGTGGCATACTACTAAGAGTAGTATGTACTCAGCTCAAAGTAGCTTAGGAGCAGAAATACTCTGTGATGAGTATACATATACACCTCTAAATTATCTTCGGCTGCTATGTGCTTGAGGCAACGTGTCATAAGAATGTGTGTAAATTTAAGTGAATCAGTGGATTACAACAGATTTTACCCATCACTAGGTACAGCAAAATAACAATCACCATTTAATGATCAATCACTGCATCTAACTGTATATACATCCGTTCTAGAAATATACTGGCCAGTGAGGGTAAGCCATGTGCCCTATGGAAAAAACTTACTGAAAGAAAGCTATTGAATGAATATACACAGAATCAAAAGTATTTAATAGTGTCTATCTAATCAGTCGAATGTTTAACAATGTCCATCTAGAGTGAGGACATTCAGAAAGAATAAAACTAAACTCATAGACGAGACTCTGACTCAAGTCAGTCTGGCCATTATTATAACCAACCTGTGATATTATATATGTGATATTCAGTACGCATATTGTTATAAACTAAACAAACAAACAGCTGCAGCACCCAAGCATTACCAACCTGGCACTTACTTCACAAAACACTTGAATGATGTCCTATGATTGATAAAGGGTATCCAACCCTTTATTAAAGGCCACTACTATCTTCAGTATTATCAGAACATTAAGGATGTGTTTCCTACAACACCATTTTAATAGGTTTGTCATGACACATTTGTTACATAACATTTAAGCTGTACCTGCTACCTATGATGGCGAAACATAACATTACCAAATAGAATAAACTAAGGTAGAAATGCTCAAGACTGAACATTTCCACAGAAACATGAGAACTAACATACTGAACTGGGGTTAAATCATAACCCGCTAACTAGGCTGAAAAATCTGTTTATCCCTGCTAGACCTGGTTTAAAAAAAATTAGATCAATAGGATAGATAGACATGCAATACACTATATAATAGATATATCGATAGAGAGACATGTAAGGCACTATATCATAGATATCTATCTACATATATATCTTAGTTCTGAATTGCAATCTGATTATTTAAGTGGTTACCTACCAGGCAACACTTGAGTTTGGTCAGCCAGTCGGCAAACATCCACCATGCCCTCTCAGTTGCAAGAAGCAGCTCATAGATATGTGATACAGTATCTGCTGTATATATTATACATGTAATAAAGCTGAAGTGTGTGATCCATAACCCAATCTTTACCCCTTTTAAAAATGAGGATCATCACCCCAGTCTACCAGTCATGACACACTGTCTGTCCCTACTCCTCATGCAATATTTAGCTAAAACACCACAATTTCCAGGAATATTTCCGTCACGCTTCATCTCCTAGCACCATATCGAACACTTTGTGCCAGCATGTTTGTGACTGTATCCTGTAATGGACAGGCTTCAGTCTGCGGTGAAAATGGGACAGTTCTATACAACTGCAGCTAATTCCATGGATACAATCAACTCCCTCTTGTAGATTTACTGAAAATAATTTTCAATTATTTTCAATTGAAAAAAAGTTTCAATTTCATAAAAATGCTCTGGGTGTTCCTGTGTAGTCCTAGTTATATCAGCAGACAGAAATTCTACTCTAAGATGTATAAGAAATTAGTTTCAGGATTATACATGCACAATTTTGGTGTCTGTGGATTGAGTAACAGTATGCAGTGGCCATTTTCCACAAAATGTTCCTTTGGTTGAATTTAATAGCTGAAAGGAACTGTGGAGACTCTCCATCCTGTAATTTTCCAGTGCTTTTTCAACCAATTTTTAATAGTGACTTAGTTAATTTAGTTTTTGTTTAATGTATCATTATTTAGACATGCAATGTAATGTGCAAGTCAAACACATGTATGGCAAAGACCTGATCAGACAAAGAAAATATTAAAAGTTATTTTAAAAAAAATAGAGGTGAATATAATTTATTATATCAAGTAGCACTTAGTCCTACAACAGTGACAATTTCTGCAGACTTTAAGCAAACGCCCTGACAAATAATACAAACTCACACTTTTAACAACTCATTTGTGTTCAACATACATCAACCAGAGAAAAGGATGATGTTCCTCAGATATTACAACAACAGGAATTAAGTCAACTGCAGAAAAAATGTGATTAAACATTCAGTATACCATCAACTTCACCATAAGAACTAATCTCACAGGAGGAAGATAAGTGGGTGATCTGACCAGGATCCAATATTCAAACAAATTCAAGCTTATTCAAGTGGTGAAGCTTTGGTTATAAACTTAGTCAAGTCAGATCAATTCATGCACCTGGGCCTATCTATATTAAAATTTAGCATCTGTAATCTTTAGTGTTCAATCTATTGTATTATTTATATTCAGGGGTCCTGTATTCTCTTTCCCATTAAGATATACCTGTACGTAGGTCTCATTCACTACACCATGAAGAAGGCAACTAGGCAAATTCTCAGCAGTCAAGTAAACAGAAGTGTTGGTGCATCTCGATTGACAACAAGGTTGTGACTATATTTAATGATAACATGTATTAGTTTAGGTGGATTGGCGATTCTAAATTGGCCCTAGTGTGTGCTTGGTGTGTGGGTGTGTTTGTGTGTGCCCTGCGGTGGGTTGGCACCCTGCCCGGGATTGGTTCCCTGCCTTGTGCCCTGTGTTGGCTGGGATTGGCTCCAGCAGACCCCCGTGACCCTGTGTTCGGATTCAGCGGGTTGGAAAATGGATGGATGGATGGAGTTCTAAAATTGCATTAAATAGATGATCTCACTTTCCCAGTGAGCTGGAGGATCAATATTACAGCTGATTTAAATACAATTCACACTTCACATAAGGGCAGAATTTTGCCTGCTGTCACAAACAAAACGAAGTCATCCATGTAAAGACGGTCTCGGTAGGCTGCTGCACAGTGGTACAGCATGAACTTCTGCTGCTTAGGAGTCACCACTGGCGCTACTATACCTTGTTCTGTTTGTACGCATTTCCAGTAGGAGTTCTGAAAGAAATGCTAGGTTGCTGTTGATTTGCTTCTCAATCCATATTTAAAAAAATAAATCCCTCTAATTTTACTTGAGAAAATAAAGCACATCAAGGAAGTATCGCATCTCTTCAAATACAGTTTGCACCCATCAAATGCCAATATTCAGCATGACATATTTTCTTACTTCATATGATAAATAAGTTAATAGGTCACTGCTGTGTTGCACCTTCATGTATCAATTAATGGTCAAATATTGAGCTGTAATTGTCAAAAATTAGTGGGCAAACTGACAATCAAACAGGATCATTTACCCCTGGAAAAATAACATTTCACCCAGCTGTTAATCTTTTGGCAGTTTGTAATTCCTTGTGTGCTGCAAAAAAACAACTCTAATGCCAACATTTTCTATGTAAGTTCGGGCACTCTGAGTCTTTATATTTTTCACTATCAGAGCAGTTGAATATACTAAATCTTAGTGTTATCACTAATTGCTGCCCAACATCTTTTCTGCTTTTCGTTGTATGCAATGCTTCAGCAGGACTACTGTGCTTGCACACTTTCTCCAAGTGATAGCACATGGGTTATGAAGGCTTCAGTCCTGCAGACACAGTGCTGGGCTTCTAAAAGACCATAAAAACCTCATTTGCCCATAAAATATAAATAAGTCGCCATTAGAATAATTGTGTACCCTGTTATTTAGATGCCCTCTACAGACTGACCTAAATTTAAAAATACCACACTTACTGGACAGAAATGAGGAATCCAACCAAAGCAAGAAATTGATTGGAGAAGATTTGCAAACGCAGACACATGAAACAATGAAAGAAACATATGATGTACATAACATGAATCAGAAGAGAGAGATCTTACATCTTTGAATTTTCAATATTCAAATAAAAACATTGATATTGTCAATATTCTGATGTGAACACAAGAGAACTAAATTACATTGTTTTGCTATTCTTTAAAAAAAAAAAAAAAAAAAAAAAGGCAGAAAGTTACATCTATTCTGCTTGAACTGGTGCACTACATGACTTCATGTTTAATAAAGAATATCCAGTTACATTTAATACAATTGTAGTACAGATTAGTAAAGATATTAAAACACAAATTCATTGGAAGTCTGCTTTTTACTACTTCAGAACACTGAACTTCTATCCCTTTCTTCTAAATTTAACTGCTGAGAATATCATGCCCATCCAAAGCAACACAGCATTAACTATGTATGCTTTCTGCCCAAATAGGTGTTGGGGTTCACCCAGAGCTGCACAAAATACTTTTGCATGAAGCAGCTATTAAAAAGAGCAGTGTCTTGGCACCAGACATGAAAGTGAAGCAGTGCATATTAACAAGTATGTTTAGACACACTGATCACAGGTGAAGCCAATAGTTGGCAACTATGACTATCATGGTGGCTTCACATGTCTACCACAAACATGGCTTCAATGGTAACTGGGCAAAGAAAATTCTAGAGATGCCCTCCTCATCTAACTAGAGATTAGTCTTGGTGTTTCTTTTTTTTGGCTATTCAAACAGCTGATGCTCATATGTGGCTTGTATTTTTCAGTTTTATGAGACAAATAATGCAAGCCCATCCACATGCTCAAACGCCGCTGTTGTGATCTGGTGGTAAGTAAGCAAAGAGCCAAGTATTCTGGGAAGGCCTTGGGTTTCAGTTGACCTAAATAATTTGTTATTTTAAAGCACATCTGGACAAACAGGACAAACAGTCTGCCTTTTCTTCTGTTCCCATCTTATTAATTGGTAGCAGATCAATCATGGCGAATTTGTAGCTTTTAACAAAGTTTCAGTTAAGCAGTTTTATTATTTGCACTTGACTGTGCATAGCACATTGGTAGAACACTGATAAATGACATGTTTCGGTTCTTTCATATAGGAGGAAGCTTACAATTATTTGTGGACATTCTACCGATGAGGACGTATCAATAAAACAGGACCATGGCCTTACCTATATTTCAGGACTAGTTTCCCTATTCAAATCTTGTTCTGCATCAATAACTTCATTGGTAGCTTAGTTCGCCATTTGTATAGCTATATTTAACAATTATCAAAATCAGCTAATGAACCACTAAAAATTATCCTTGAAAATATTGCACTGCCTAATAAGTGTGAACACTTTGAAGAGCTGAAATTAAAAACCTTTTGAAATGACTGAACTTAAATGTATGTTCACAGTAAAATGCAATTTATTACATGATCTTCCGGTACCAATTAATTTATAGGCAGCATGTTAACTGTGGAATAGAAAAGGCCCAGTGCTGATGTGCTTTAGTATTTTAAACAAAAATTATTTATTAAGATTCAAGAAATTACAGTTGAACTAGGCAATCTTGTAATGAAGGCAATTTCAGGCAGACAGAAGCTTAAGTATTTACAGCAGAGTGGTATTCTGGAATAGAGTAGGTTTGATTAATAAGGCAAAAAAGGCATTAAAAAGCTTCCAGCATAGCAAGATGTGGCAGTGCGTTTCTCTGATACTTAGACGTTTCGTCTGCCTTATAAGCACAAGCAGAGCAATGGGAAATTCCACTCTTTCAAATGCCTCAATAATGTTCTTTGAAAACATTCAGGAAAAATTACTACTTTCGTTCCTAACCAGTTCAAAATGAACACTGTCAACATATTTAGTAAAAATGGTACTTCTAATTTCTATAAAACATTTAAATACGGTTTAAAATAAAAGTCTCATTTGCCAGATAATTAGCATACTTTTCTACACACTAAAGGCAACAATTTGCAAAATCAATAATTCTGAAATCATACTTCTCTGAATGGTCCTCTTGTGCATCTTAAAAATGTTTAAAATGTTTTGTTGACTATTAGCTCTGAAAGCTGTTGTATAAAATTGACTGTCAGCTAGAAAGTTCTGATAGATGGATCCAATAAAGTATTAAAGAAATGACATCAGTGCAAAAGGCCAACTGTTTCAAAGGTCATGTAGGCCTTCTGTCATACAAGGACAGTTTGAAATTGCTAGTCACAGTCTGTGTTTCACCTGATATTGTTAGCATACACATTTGCTAGGCACATTTCCCACCAACCCTGGGTATGATAAACCTGTCAGAAAATAGATTTGCTGATAGCTGTTGGAGAATTAGCATCAGTGTCTTGTGGGAAATTCTTTAACTGAAAGCACTAAGAGTGCTATTTTAATGCAACTGTCAGTCCAGTCGTGATTAAACATGCAAATCTGAGCGGGACACGGCAAATAAAGCAAACATACGTTGACCTATTACAGTGAACTTTCCACCGACCTGCATTATATACTGTAAAAGCAAAATTAATCTATGATGGTAACAACCTACGGCACGCACCTCTGCAAGTTCTGAAGTAATCTGTTTTAGTGATAAAGCCCAGACATGACATAAATACAAGCATATTCTAGAATGCACAGGCACGCCATACAGCACATTTAATCTGCATAACTTTAATATTCTGCAATACTTTCCGTTCATGTTTAAGCTTAAAAAATGCAGGCTTAACCTGTAAGTGGATTTCATTTGTGCCTTCTACCGCAAAAGTAAAAGTCTCTCATAGCACAATCTCAAATTAGAATTTACACTTATTTATACATTTTTCAGCATGTTTTAAACTTTAGTTGAAAATATTTTCTCATTTATTCTCAAATATGCAACTTCCAAATTAACAAAGAACATTTGTTTAATATTAATGTAGGAAGACAGCTAAAATATTACTTACCCACTAATTATAAACTCTGATTAGTAAACATGAACTGTGTTCGTTGGCTGGACGTGCAAGTCAAAACTTGACAGGACACACGGCAATAGTACTATTACTGCTTCAACTACAAAAGGGATTGTAAAATATCATGACTGAGGACTGCCTATCAACTATTTTTCTATTTTCCAGCAAGAACAAAGATTTGATTTTAATTTGTCTTTCAGTAAGCTCATTTATGCTATTATTTTTGCAAAGGTAGGGAAAAAAAACACTTTAATATAAATACAAATGATAATTAATAGATCACTTTAATGTGCTCACATCTTTGCCATTGTCTTTTCATTTAAAGAAAATTCAGTTCCATTGATACCTGTATGCCTATCAAGAGACTGCCTTGAACACCAAGCTCAGAAAACCTATGCCACTCTGTGCCGAGTATTTCTTGAATGGCAAAGTGGCCAAGAAAACGTGTTCAGTTCACCTAAGGTCTACAAACAGGAATAAAATCCTTACTTAATAAAAATGGAAGGAGTGATAAACTATCAAAAGGGTTGGCTACGACTTTTGCGAATTTAGTGTCTATATTTATGCAAGCCATAAAATCAAACCAAAGATTTCAATTTGGTGTTTGGGTTGCTGAATTCAGTACTAAACATGCCAGCATAGTGTTAATTCTTGAATAAATACCTAGAACACAGTTTAATCCCACTTCATACTTTTTTCCAACAGTGAGATATACAGGAAAGTTGCTGTAGTCTTCAAATGAATCAAAATGTAATTAGTAAACATACCAATTTCTGCATTCATTATAAGCTCTAATACGTCAACTATAAATTAACCACCAATATGGCAATGGCAACAGAAATACCAATTTGGCATCTTATTTCTACCAATTTTGTAAGATTAAGAAATAATCTTAAAAAAAAAAAAAACATATCTAACCAGTAAAGAGGGATGTAGTAATTACATAAATCACAATACAAAATTGTTCAGTTACTTGGGACGATGTTAAATCTTGTATTGCTTTTTTCCCCCTCTCTTCTCTGTATTGATTTTGAAGTAAATGGTTGCATCTGTTATGTTATTTGTCGAGTAGAATACCATTGTACTGCTCTGATTTTCAAAAATAGAAAATTGTGGTTAATTTGCAAAGTACCACGACGCAGCACTTAGCCCATAATTATTCCACATCTGACTGTGGAGTTTGCAAATCCTCCCTGTTGGTTTTTCTTCAAGTATTCAGATTTTCCTTCTGCAGTACATCTCAGTAATGTGAATGTCAGAACCAACTCACATCAATTAACCTGTGATATACTCCGCTCCAGTCAAGCCTGTTTCCTACCTTGTGTTTGGCACTTCTTGGATAAGCTCTGATCCCGATGCCCTTAATTTGATTAAATGGGTTTAAAAATGTTATGCTGTTACTTTACTAAAAAACCAAAGACATGCAGGTGAGGTGGGCTGGCAATACTAAATTGCCCCTGTTGAGTGTGTACACCCGGCGATGGACTGGCCTCTGTCCAGGGATTGTTCCAGCCTTGTACCTCTATGCTTGCTGGGATAGACTCCCAACTTTCCCAAGACCCTGCTCAGGATATAGCAGATATGAAAAATGGAAAAAGAATACGATTTTAGTAAATGCTTCCTGTCTAGATCCTTCTGAGCCAGAATACAGTGCAAAGCTGCTCAGTTACTGTATAGCCAAACAAAAGCTACGAGCAAAGTCTATAGGACGAATCTTTTTAATCTAAACAAATATTGTAAGACGACGCACAAACCCGTCAATACAGACATGGGGCAGCGGCACTGCAAGATTTTTCTTCTGGGGTTGAGCTACACGTACCTGTGTCCTGATTAATCATTAAAAATGAGTGTCCTGTTTTTGACTAATATTCCCAGGTTTCTCTTATTAAAAGCACAAACAGCCATTTTCAATGATAAATTTACACCCACTCTTCAAACCTACCCCCCCCCAGCCCCCCCAATTATTTTACAGTGATCTTTATATGAGTCACTTGCATGATTTTAACCAGACTCCCAAATGTCTCATTCCAACACTAGGTGTAAAACGTGTATAATTTTTAAAAATGCTCTTTACACTTCTGTGACACCAGTGTATATTAACTTTCATCATTGGTGCTTGGAGTTTACGCCTATGGAGTCTACCGAACGTAAATCAAAATTGTGCTCTCTCTTGTCTTTCAACAGGTAAAGTACTGTAAACTCTACCAAAATATACATTTTTAAAATTGCTGCCATAGGTGAAAGTGCCACTCCTTTCGAGAAGAAAAAAGAAAGAAAAAAACGGAGATTACCTGTGTGCCATTCTCGTCGCGCCATAGAGTGCGGTAAAGTTGAACTTTGCGGGCCTTACCAGCCGCCTCCCACCCACATACCTACTTACCACTCGGACGGGCTAAGGCGCCTTTACTTTCACGAGGAACAAGTTGTGCAACTTAACACTTTAGGGGGTCATAAAAGGGAAGAATGTAATGCACGAGTGCGCGGGGAGCAAAAAAGTAAAAGCAGCGGTGCACTCACCTTCTCGACAGAGCCTCATCGCTTCTCGATTTTTCGCCCACTCTTTTAAACTTTCCTCGGGTTCTGCACCTGGACAAGCAAGAAGGTACACCGGTCAAACAGTTACACTTGGTGGAGATATCATCTGCGCGGGGGCTTCTTGCAAACTCACATTTATGAACAAACACAAACAAACACATACACACACTACCACCCGCACAAATGATCAAATAACGAAACTGTAGGCAACAAGCAGAGGGAAAAACGTGAAAGGGCAGAGAGTGGGACTGCGCGGCCGGCACTCACCGTCGCTGCCGTGTTGTTTGGAAGCGTCCACCCAGCTGCTCCAAGGCTGCCCCAGCAGGATTTCAGGACTGGGCAGTGCTCTGCGCTCCCCTACAGTCGCCATTGCTGTGGAGCCTTCTCCCTGTTGAAGCTGCTGCTGTTGCTTTAGCTGCCGGGCCGCTCTGCGCTGCTCCCCCCTGACGTCATCATCGGCCCTTTCCGACATTCTTTCCGCTATAATATAGCAAAACAGCAGTCAGGTTTTTAAGGTGGAATAGAGAAGCACAATGTTTCCGTCAAACAAGCGCATCCTTGGGAAGTGTAACGCATAGTAGACCTTACTACAATTAAAAAAGAACTGTAAAACTAAAAGCCTCGATCGACGCTGTCGTGCTCAGATATGGAGGTACCACTTTAACAATAAATGATACTTAAGGAGGGGCGGTAGAGTTCGACTTCTGACGTAGTTGAGTCATTTACTGGAATCCCGGTAATTTGCACATTGACATTTCCCTCTTATCGAGACAAGACATTGTGAAGCACCTGCGCCGAACTGTGACTACTTGACTCAAATGAATTCGGAATTAATGGACACAGCGATCCTTTAAAAAAAAAAATCAGGGTCTGGGCCGATCGAGGAAATCTACAGTCGATACTTTTCCCAACGACTGCGCAAGCTATCCCAGGCCATTTCACATTTTAGCACCACTTTGAACAGTACGTAGGAGCGCTTACTTAATAACTCAGCATTGCACTGTGTCACTCCGCGATCGTGTCTCAATGTTTGGCAGCCGAGCCGCGAACAGTTGCTGAAGACAGCACCCGGTCATCTGCGAAACCTGTGCCTGACACTGACACGCGAAACCCTTCTTGCGTGTTGATGCCGCTCTCAAAGACTATTTACAAATTCCAAGTTTTTTTCCTATTCTTCCCCGTAAAGACAAGGAAAAGTTCGCAGACCGGGCTGAGCCGACGCGTGGGCCGAAGCTGCCCTACTTCCTTAAACTGGCGTCACTGTACGTCAACGCGTAGCGCACGGCACCAGGAGGCGCTGACGTCAGCGCCGTGACACACAAACCCAAGTGCTACGGCACCAGGAGGCTGAGAGCGGGGCGGAACAGTTCGGTGCTCAGAGCCGCCTGCGCTGCATGAAACACGACAATCTCAGCTTTGGTGACGCCAATTTTTTCATTCCAATCAATCACCGGAAAAATCATGATATGTTATTGATGTATTCCTATAAAGAAGTACACTTCCATTGAGGAGCCCGGCTTGATATGTGTTCTTACAAATCTGTCAAAGTTTCGTATCAAATCTGCAGGACCCAATGAGACGCGTGGTTCATAATTAACGGTGAAGCTCACCAATTACCATTGCCTCCTTAGCATCTCCGACCCAGACATTTTCCTTTAAGGTACACGTGCCTTCACTGTGTATTTTTTGACATTTCCCTTTGTTCCTACAAGTTTTCTCTATGCGGAGTCTAGCATGCAATTAAATGGTGTCCTATCTATTGATTTCTGTTCTGCACAGATTCCTTCCAGAATAAGTCTAGCTGTAGTGACCGACTTTCACCACAAAAGCAAGTTCAGGAAGCACATGGATAGTAAAATATTGCAGTGTGAATGTGCATATTTACTTATTTACAGTGGATTCAGAAGGTCTGCAGACACCTTCAACTTTCTGCACTTTGTGGAGTAGATTTAATTATAAATAATTAAATTTGCCATTTTTGCCCATCAATCTACACTCAGTAATCCATAACAAAAAAAGTGAACACATGCTTATGGTCCAATGTATAGAGCTTGGGCATGGCAGTGGTCCTGTCATCAGTGATTAAAGAGGCCAAGTGTTAAGATGTTGGGTGACATTGCGCAGTGTCCAACAAAAACCAAGAAGGGTATACACAGAACTCGTCAGGCCTCTTCTGCAGCCTTCCATACAGTTTATGGCCCGCTTGTGACAAAGATATCATCTGTAATATGTACATGTCTATATGTACATTCATGTTCTTGTTGGCTTTGTGATTTTATTATCTGTACTGTGTCCTTGGGTGTTTAGAAAGGCGCCTTGAAATAAAATGTTTTATTATTAATATATTTAATTTCTCTACCAAAAAAGTTTGTAATATTAATGGGAAAACAGAGTATGAATTCTTTATTGTACAAATATGGCGCACATACAATATATTAGGCAGAGTCGAACTGGTTTTGTTCAGTTCAATATTAACTTAAGTAATTCTGACTATGAAGGAAGATACTTTGTGAATCAAAATTCTATGGCTCTGGTCTTCTCACCACAGTTGCACTGAATGACATACCAAACCTCTTTTCAAACTTGGTTCAGCCTTTTTACATTAGCAAAATTGATTTTTTTTTTTGCAGTTTATCAATATTTTCTGTACTGCACGTCACTGATGAGGCATTTCGATACACATACATCACTGCCGTGACTATCTTCATCTAAATATTTAGTGGAATAATTCCAGGTTATTCAAGTTTAAATATATAGAGAAAAAAAAACATACTTTCAAAAGTGGAGTTTACATGTCCTTATTTCACATGAGTATTGATACTAAAATAGTTAACTTCTGCAGAAATGTCTGTGAATAAATCTTTAAAGAACCGATGAACAGAGGCACTGAACTCACAGCATTCACCTTTTAATTTTCACTACACATTATGTAATACGATTGTCTGTTCTTTTCAACATACGAGTTAGTTGATATAATTAATTAATGTAACCAGAATGACAACTTTGACCTAATGAGACATTTGACTGCTATATATGCCCTCTTTTACTAGGTACAATGGAAACATTTTGACAATAAAGGAAAACACACATTCAAGCTTAATGTTACTGCACTTGAAATATACAAAAGTATATGCATTATACACCATTTATTACAATAAATATCATTCTTACATAAAGATCCCACTAGTCTTTCAACATACTGTATTTCAGTCCAGCACTGCACCAAATGTAATCTGTTTAAGAACATTTTACCAAAAATGCATGTGTTTTGCACATTTCGAGCATATGACTGCATAACTGCCATGTGATTTAAGTAATGCATGTAACATGAGAGTCCCTTACCCCAACCCCCTCCCCGCCCAAAATGGAGTTCAGATGGAGTAGAACCAGTGTGAGTTTTTTTTTATGGTGGCCAGAGTGCCAATTCTGCCACCAACCCCCAGGTTTTTCCCTGCAGGCTGCAGGGCCTACATGCATGGGTGGATGCAGATTGACATCATACCCAGGACGGAGCAATTGCAGGTTAAGGGCCTTGCTCAAGGGCTACTGACTTATTAGTTAGTTTCAAACTTTATCAATAATTACAGTCATGGGGCGCTGAATTAGGGCAGACTTATTCTGTACAGTAGAAGCTCGGATGGCATTCCAAACCTTTTATCAAAAGCCCCCCAAAACACAGCATGTTCCATAGAAGCAGGGGGAAACATCAGTACGGCAGGGTATTACATTTTGTAGTTGTAAGGTATCATCAACAGACTGAAGACAAGTGGATTCTTCATTTTTTTTTTGTACTGTATTTTGTACACGGCAGAACAAGCAATTTCAGTGCAACATTTACTGTAATGTACCATCAACATATTTCACAGCAAAATGCATAGCTTAATCCAAAAAATGGCTTGCCACTGGATTAACCACAGCAGCAGAGACTCCTTTACCAAATGCTCTGTCAACATTGAAGTTGAGGGTTTGTGTTTATTTTGATTTTCAGAAGAGTTTCATATAAAACATTTAAGAACTGCTACATTGGAACCATGTCATTTGGTACATTACAGACTAGGACTTTTCTTACAACTGTGGCTGATAGGAGTGCTTGAAAACAGATCACGTCAAAAATATCTGCTCTGCTTATTGGGGAGGACTGTATAGTTAGGCATATTACCAAAAAAAAAGATTAATTTTTACATAAACTGTACAGTCTAACTTACTTGTGTACTGCTGTTCCCTCGAATATTGCAATTGTTTTAAAAGCTAATGGCATCACGTAGAAAATGACAAATTGTGTGTATTTAAATCAGAAATAGTTGTGTGTACTTAAAATGGCCACCACAAAGCAGCTGCAACAGCTCTAGTGATTCTCCTGAATCAGAATGAATAACACAATTTAAAATGTCTCTCTCTATTACAAAAAAAAAAAAAAAATATCTTGGAAGGAGATGATACGTGATCTTCTCAAAAGACAATTTAACGTCACGCGAGACAAGGCAGTGAGATAAAAGGACAGCTGCTGTACGGGCTTTTAAATGATTGACGCACAGCACGACAAGCAGAACATGCAACTTGGCAGGATGGGAGGAGGTTTTTATTTATATATATATATATATATATATATATATATATATATATATATATATATATATATATATATATATATAGTGCATCCGGAAAGTATTCCCAGCGCATCACTTTTTCCACATTTTGTTATGTTACAGCCTTATTCCAAAATGGATTAAATTCATTTTTTCCCTCAGAATTCTACACACAACACCCCATAATGACAACGTGAAAAAAGTTTACTAGAGATTTTTTGCAAATTTATTAAAAATAAAAAAATTGAAAGCACATGTACATAAGTATTCACAGCCTTTGCCATGAAGCTCCAAATTGAGCTCAGGTGCCTCCTGTTTCCCCTGATCATCCTTGAGATGTTTCTGCAGCTTCATTGGAGTCCACCTGTGGTAAATTCAGTTGAATGGACCTGATTTGGAAAGGCACACACCTGTCTATAGAAGGTCCCACAGTTGACAGTTCATGTCAGAGCACAAACCAAGCATGAAGTCAAAGGAATTGTCTGTAGACCTCCGAGACAGGATTGTCTTGAGGCACAAATCTGGGGAAGGTTGCAGAAAAATTTCTGCTGCTTTGAAGGTCCCAATGAGCACAGTGGCCTCCATCATCTGTAAGTGGAAGAAGTTCGAAACCACCAGGACTCTTCCTAGAGGTGGCCAGCCATCTAAACTGAGAGATTGGGGGAGAAGGGCCTTAGTCAGGGAGGTGACCAAGAACCCGATGGTCACTCTGTCAGAGCTCCAGAGGTCCTCTGTGGAGAGAGGAGAACCTTCCAGAAGGACAACCATCTCTGCAGCAATCCACCAATCAGGCCTGTATGGTAGAGTGGCCAGATGGAAGCCAGTCCTTAGTAAAAGGCACATTGCAGCCCGCCTGGAGTTTGCCAAAAGGCACCTGAAGGACTCTCAGACCATGAGAAAGAAAATTCTCTGGTCTGATGAGAAAAAGATTGAACTCTTTGGTGTGAATGCCAGGCATCACCTTTGGAGGAAACCTGGCACCATCCCTACAGTGAAGCATGGTGGTGGCAGCATCATGCTGTGGGGATGTTTTTCAGCGGCAGGGACTGGGAGACTAGTCAGGATAAAGGGAAAGATGACTGCAGCAATGTACAGAGACATCCTGGATGAAAACCTGCTCCAGAGCGCTCTTGACCTCAGACTGGGGCGACGGTTCATCTTTCAGCAGGACAACGACCCTAAGCACACAGCCAAGATATCAAAGGAGTGGCTTCAGGACAACTCTGTGAATGTCCTTGAGTGGCCCAGCCACAGCCCAGACTTGAATCCCATTGAACATCTCTGGAGAGATCTTAAAATGGCTGTGCACCGACGCTTCCCATCCAACCTGATGGAGCTTGAGAGGTGCTGCAAAGAGGAATGGGCGAAACTGGCCAAGGATAGGTGTGCCAAGCTTGTGGCATCATATTCAAAAAGACTTGAGGCTGGAATTGCTGCCAAAGGTGCATCGACAAAGTATTCAGCAAAGGCTGTGAATACATATGTACATGGGATTTCTCCGTTTTTTTATTTTTAATAAATTTGCAAAAACCTCAAGTAAACTTTTTTCACATTGTCATTATGGGGTGTTGTGTGTAGAATTCTGAGGAAAAAAATGAATTTAATCCATTTTGGAATAAGGCTGTATCATAACAAAAGGTGGAAAAAGTGATGCGCTGGGAATACTTTCCGGATGTACTGTATATATATATATATATATATATATATATATATATATATACACACACACACACACATATATTATATATAGAGGCAAGTAAATTAGAATAGTTTACTATTGAAAAAAGAAAGATTTAATTTTATGCACTAATAAATGTTTATTTCATGATTACCTTTCTAATTTTTGTATTTTAACCAGAACTGCGTTTACTCTCAATAATTTATCCACAACTTTGGATCAAACCCTACAATTGCACCTGCAAGGCAAATACAACACACTTTACTCACTGAACTATTCATTTTCTTTCAGACAAAAATGGTGCCACAACTGCACTAAAATAGACTTTGGCATTCAATGTTGTTTTTATTCTCATGAAATAATGAGTCCTCAATTTCTCGTCTTTCTGGTGAAATTAATCTCCTTTGAGCAAACAGTGGACTGCTTATCTTGCTTTCAAATAGGTTTACAAACAGCCATTAAGTTGCTTCTCCAGTGGCGTGGCATTCTAATAAAGGAAATTGCATAAGAAGGGCAAACTTTTATATGTTGTTGTGAATCTGCACTTATTTACAGCATATTATTTTATTTAATATTTTTATTGGTTTTAAGTTGTGTGGTTTTATAATTTATATAAAGCAAAGAGTGTAAGCTTTACATGGGCATGAGCTACTACCTCTAAACGGATGGTGCAGAATAAAGCTGCAGTCAGTGATAGGAATGCCCAATTCAATTAAATCATTTAACTGTATAATTTTATGTGTTAGCAAAAGAATATTTAATTACACAGTTAACAGGTGTCTTACAAAAGACCATCCATCTATCCTGAAACCTGATTATCCAGTTCAGAATTCTGGGGATTCAGTGCCTATCCCACCTGGGAACCAATCTTGGATCCGATGCAAGTCTACTCACAGAGCACACTCACGCCGTCCTAACGTAGACACAGCAACTGACTGAAACCAGAGTGAGACCCACACAGATAGGTAGGGAAATATGAAAACTCCACCAAGACTAGGTAGGCCTGGAATGACATTTTTAACACAAGATGCTAAGGTTATAAGGCAGAAGCACCAACCACCATGCCATTTTGCAGCCCCTATACAAAGCTCTCCACTCACAAATGTTTTAGGGAACTTCCACTTAGATGCTCCAACTGTCGGTAAGACAACTCAGCATTTTTTTTCTTTAGTAGAGCCTATGTTCACGAGCTCTACAGCTTCTGGTGTTTTATAAAAGGACTTCAGGAAAGTGTGTATACCTGCACCAGGCAAATGTAGAAAAAAGAGAAACATTATATAACAAAAAAGAGTAACTTAAACAAATTATGCGTTCAACCAAAATAAACTCACTTTTTCCATAAGATTCACTGTATTATAGCAAACTATATAACAACTTTAAACATAAACAGCCATTCTTGGCCATAAACCAGAGGATACATGGAAAAGAAGCAACTCGCACATTTCTGGTGGGCAGAGGGGCACGAAAGCAACTCATTTGGACAGCATTGTTAAAATCATAGTGAAAATGTACATACTGCGCCATAAGATGCTGGGCTCAAAAGCCCTGTCCACCGCCATATTTATGCAGTCTGCATATTGCACTAGTGTCTGTTTTTTCCCCCTGGGTACTCAAACACCCCAAAGATGTCAGCATTGGGTTAACGGGTGATTCTAAACTGTCCCTGTGTGTGTGTGTGTGTGTGTGTGTGTGTGTGTGTGTTGAGAGAGAGTGCAGTAATGTCTTCTAAGGAAATGTTTTGTAAAGTCCCGTATTATAAAAGAAAAAAATCTAGGCGATTATATATTACCGATAACGTGCAGTGAATACACTTGACTTGAGGATTCCTAGTTTTCATGCTCTTTGTCTGCAGTCCTAGGGTGTTGTACCGTGTTAGCCATTATGAATGTAGTGAGAAGTCAAGCAAAATGATATTTTTTATTGGCAAACTAAAAATATTACAATATGCAAGCTTTTTCTTGAATGAAGAAGGGGCCTGAGTTGCCTCAAAAGCTTGCATAATGTAATCTTATTAGTTTGCCAATAAAAGGTGTCATTTTGCTTGACTTCTCGCTATACTTTTTCTCTGTACGTTTAGCATTCGTTTGCTCAGAGGTTGATGCGCTTGCTGTATCCTGAGCAGTTCTTCTTCCCTCCAAAACATTTTAAAGTGCTGCTTGTACCCGTAGACAGTTGATCTTCAAAGTGCTACTCTGATACTTTTTCTGTTATTCCTTTTTAAAAGAATGATGCCCTAAATAGTCTGAGTGTGCTCACCCTGTGATGGACTGGCACCCTGTCCAGGGATTGCCTTGCACCCAGCTTCCCTGCAACCCCGCTCTGGATAAGTGGGCGAAGAACATGGATGGATAAAATACCATCCACAGTGTTTAACCTCTCAGCTTCCAGCCTGCCTTCCAATGCATAAAGGTCAGTGGTACGGTTTGAATTTTTTTTGGTGGGGTAGGGGAACTTTCTCCCAATGTGCCAAGAAATGGGGAGGGGGTGGTGGGGTTATTGGCTTTGGTTTGAAAAGAATGACTTGATCATCATGGACTACATGAATTATGTAACCATGTATGTGTACAAAATGTATTCATGGTCATTTATTATACACTAACCAAAGAAATACGGCCTAAAATAAATCTCTCTATTATAAAAAAAAAAATCCTGTGGGAGGGAATGACTAGGAGATGATACGTGATCTTCATGTTAAGATCACAGAAGACAAATAAAAGACCCACGAGATAGAGAATGGCCACGGAGTGTCTCGCGGGGATATAGAACATGAGATTCTTGCAAGACAAAACCTACTTACAAGCAATATCAGAGCCTGGCCAGCAAAAAAAAAAAAATCAGTAGTGTAAAAGCACACAGACCGCACAGATCCAGGGGTCTCAGTGCATATAAAGCGTATAAAGGACAATACGTTATAAATGAAACGTCGACGACTAAAAGATTGCATTAGCGCAAACAAAAGGAAATTAATCATCAGGGCCAGGTGTAATTGAAAAAATAGCAGGACAAAGTGAGGTCAGAAATAAAAGCAAAGAGCAGAAAACAAAGTCTTTTCGCCTTCGCATCATTCAATGCATAAAATGTAGATTTACACAATAATGGAACATACTGTATGCTATGAGAATCTGTGGTTCTGCAACAGTTAAAGAAACGACAAGTTTAATTTCAAAGAAAACAATTCGGTCAGGTGTATATTTATGATCACGGAGAAGCGATCACAACGCGAGCAGTAGAGACACGAAGTGGCAAAAAGGACAGCGGCTGTAAAGGCTTTAAAATGATCGACAGGCAGCGCAACAGCAGCAGCAGCAAACAGAGATTAAGAGGTGATAGGACTGAAGTTTTTAAAATTTCAAAAGGTATGAATGCAGTGGATCCAGGCCGCTACTTTAAAATAAGTTCAATAAGAACACAGGGACGGCAGATTTCACACAAGCATTACAAAACTTTTCTTCACACTGGAAGGGAGTAGAACTTTAGAGACCTTTCAAATCTCCACTTGATGCTATTTTGGAGAAATTAAATTGATATGATTAGTGAGCTTGGTTGGGCTGAATGGCCTGCTGTCATCAAAATTTTTCTATTGTTCCTACATAAGAAAATTATTTTGCTTTTTACTATTGTGAGAGTTAGGATTGCATCAGCCTAAGGAAGAAATATAAGCCTGTTAAAAAACACATATTGAAGGCTGATATTTAGCAGGAAATTCAACTTTGAAATGTCACAAACTCTGGATGCTTTAGTTTTACAAGTACTGTATCTACATACACAAAAACTACCTCACTAAACTAATCTTGTCAGTTTATTATTATAATTATTACTTCAGAACTCCTTTAAGACAGACTTTGTTCTGCTGTCTTCCAGGTGCCTTCCATAACTAATCAAACTCCATCATTGCTCGTGCCTGTGTACTTCTACCAAACTGGCCATTTCTCATCACTGCAGTCTGTGCCCTGGTCACTTATGTGCTTTTACAAGTGCAATAGCATTTTATTTATTTTATTAATGGATATTACTTTTGTTTAAAACCCCTACGGAATGATAAACTCAGTATTTACTGATTCATGAACGCACTGGACTACAATGTTCATTCCAACAAATCAAATTCTTTGGTCTTCAGTTTTTATTTCTCTCCGAGTTCAAATAAATACAGTTAGGCTAATTAAGAGTGACACAATGGTTGGGGGGATGAGTGTATTTTTTAAAATAAACTCAGAAGTCAGGTTTGTGAATCAATGTAGCCATCAATGCAGTTATTAAACAACAGTTCCAGTTTAATAAAATCTTTGATTCTCCATAACCTCTGCAATTAACTAAACTGATTGCATCTGGCATTCCTATTGCAGCTTCAACCGATGCACACAGCTTTGATGAGACAACTTTTTCCTTAAATTGCATCATTGTTCTTGATGTAAATAATACAGTTTCATATGCACCGTGCAATGATCCTGAATGTTCACGTTAATTATATTTGCTCACAACTCCCAAAGCATTATAGATTCTTATACAATCCATTTAATTGTTTATTTCTTTTTAAAAGTTTGCCAAAGTCTGATGCTGCATGTCCACCATGCAGTAAATGTTTGCACATTATAGCTTGAAAGAAATTGACTATTTTAATGAACACGGTTTTAAGTAACAGCTACAGTTTTTAGGCTATACGGCTTTAAGAAATATCACAGTGGCTACTAGTGTCTTATACTGTATATAACAATACTACCACAAAACAGTTTTCCAAAATGCAAAAAGAAGAACAAGACTTAACCTACTCTGTCTTATAAGACTACGGAAAGTACAACAGTCTGGGTGTCCATCTACAGTATACTGTCTGGGTATATCTCTTCACCTTCCAAGACTTTTTCAATCTTCTTTGATATCCCTTAAACTAATAATCCACACACAAGCTCACACAATGGCAATGGATTGTTGGAGGGCTTTTCTTTTTAAAGAAAATGAAGAGACATGTAGTGCTACTTGTTTACACAAGTTCCATCTATCTATTTGCACTTGAGGATTCAGACACAAGGGGCCAAAAGGGCTGCAGAGCTGGGGCCTGCAATGTAATACCGTGTCCATGTTGTCAGCAAACAATCAGAAAGCAGTCCCTGTCCTGAATTATGTGCATTTTGCAGTGGATTTGTCTAAAGGGGATAAACCCAATTCTTAGCAAAAGTAGGACATAAATAGTCAAAGCAGTAAAGTTTACTATTTATTGATAACATGTGCAATGTAATCTGTTTCAAATCAATCGCACCAAAACAGCCAAACTACGAGTACAACATAAAACCAGCTTTACACAGTACATATAGGACAGCCTGCTTGCTTGATAACAAGCAAAAGCCACAAAAGTAAATTCCCAATCATTACCCTTCAAGTATATAATGAACTAGTCATGTCTATATATAGTACATATTTTTCTCTCTCAAGACCCTGAGGCTCAGAATAAACCAACCTTACTGGAAAGCTAATATAGTAATGAACAAAATGAGAAAATGGTAATGTTGTTTTGCATTTAATAGTCAGAAAAGGTGATCTTAGTGCCAGTTTTAGCAGAAGAGCACAAAATAGTGGCCAAGTGTGAAGGCAAGTCTGCGGTATCATGGTTCAAGTACCACATGTATCCTTTTTAATTATAATCTTGATCTTAACTTAGGTTTGTTGTACAACAATATGTGCAGAACACCCGAAAGACAAACAGTGTTTATTACTATAAATTCATCTCTTATCATTAAAAATATATCATCCCATAGTGTTCTAAAAATGTAAGCTGTTCACACCTTTCCATCTCTCCTTTTCTGTCAGTTCCTTATGCATTAAAATGTGCAATTATTTTATATTATTTTATTGTTTGTAGTCATAGCAACATCTTTTGCTTTCCAGTGAATATTCCATTGCCATCTTCTGTATTCTGTCATTTAAACCAAATGTATTAGCCATATCCCTTAAGAAATCTAAACCATCATCATCTCCATCAATCCTGCATTGTTCTTTATTAGTTCATGTCTGACTTCCTACCAGACATTTATTTAGCTGGGAGTTTAAATTTGTTCCAGTTTATATGTATGTCATTTTTAATTCTACACACCCCCCTATTGCTATATGTATTATCATGAGAACCGTGTTATCCATTCTATGAGAAAAATCAAATGGCTTGCAGAATGTAAGGCTTCCAGTGCACATCTACAGAACAAGCAAAAAAAACAATTTACATTTGTTTCCAATCTAAAAATATAGATAATTATAAAAAACACTGGGCTCTGTGCAATTTTTAAACTTCTTTAAGTTAAACCATTACCTATGAATCCCAACTACTTTCATATACTGTACAAATTAGATACTTTCAGGAAATTTGACAGACATCATAAACAGGAAATGCAGTCACGTAATGCGGCGCTTTTGAATTGAATGTGGGACTCTTGACCAATGAATGAGGGGCTGCTGGACAGGTCAATATCATTTTTGAATGGAGTACTCCTTTAAGATACCCAATGATAAATCTTTTTTTTTTCCTTCAACGCATAGTTGTGTCAGAAAAATGCCAATATATTTGTGTAATCTGCAATCCTGTAAAATCTAAAAAAGATTAAAATGTTTTCAATACTTTACAAGGTACTGTGTGAGTTATATCTTTCTATTATAATAATAATAATATATAAAAAAGTCCTGGGACGAGACCAGACTTTTTAGCCTGGGATGAGACGTGACTTTTTCAGAGAGATGCTTTCATGTCCCGCGAGACAAGACTTTGTGCCAAGAGATTCAATCAGGCCTGGGGCCGGAAATAAAAGACACAGTAGATGACAAAAAAAGAATGTCATAAAGAGGTTCAAAAACGTGGGTGTGATACACATGCAGAGAAGGTTAGAGATAATGAAAGTATTAAAATTCAATAGTCTCAAAAAATGATAGTAAAGATCGCATTAGCACAAACCAACAGAAATTATTACTCGGTGAAATAACGGAACAGCGAAAAGAGAATATATTGTTCGGATTTAAACTTTAAGTCATAGACTTGTAGATCGTCTAATTCGTGTTGCCATCAGGGAAAGTAGTGTTTCTTCCCAATGAAGAGGCATATCCTCGAGAATTAAAAGATTTGTTGTTGGGTGAAAGTGAAATCCACATACGCGAGCGGCACAGACACGAAGTGGCTGGCGCATAGCGCAGGCCTAGGGGTTGGTGAGCGAAGCCCTCTAGTATACACACAAATTAATTATTGGATTGTATTACAATGCTAAATATGTTTCCTTAAATTTACCTGGGATACTGGGTAAACAAAATTTGTGACAAATCGTGATTTAAAAAAAAAAAAAAAATCTGAAAATGATTCACTCTACCTTTGCAACACAGAGACAAAAAAACAATTCAAAAAATAAAGTTGCTGCATAATTAAAATCTGCATAGTTGGCAGCAATTTTTTACTTTAATTTCTTATGAAAAATAAACACAAAGCAATGCTTCTTAAATAAAGGACACAAGTCAATGCAATGAGCCATGCAACCAATCATAGAAGTTTCAGACTAAGCAACCGTGTCTGAATGACCAATACAGTGTAATGGAGACCCCAAAAGAAATAACAATACATGATTGATAAAAGCAACATTTAGTAATGTTAACATGTATATGAGGTGCTTTAGTCAGCTGAATGCCCAACATCAGACAGGATGAAGGAATGGGGGTTGGTTACTTACTTACTTACTTACACACACACACACACACACACACTTGCATTTAAGATCTTCCAAGGAGTTTCACATCAAACAATCCCTTCAAGAGAGGTTGGCACTGTGCCACTAGCCTTGCCAAGCAGTCTCACGTTCTTCATTTCAATTCAGATTAACCCCCAGGGAGAGTAACGGAGAGCATTTTGTACCGCACACAGATTATGGAATCACCAGAGTGTGTGACAAAGGACCTTCTCCAAAAAGGCCGTCACCATTTGTCAGACCATGTACAGACAGGTTTATTATCTAAAATACTAACCTCAGTTGTATGACTTGCTGCCAGTTAACACTAAAACATGCCTATAGAAACAACACCCAATCACACGAAACTCTTTTTTCTCTAAATGAAGTTAATTTTTTTTATTTAATGTTAATAATAAAGTGACTATAAGCAACAACTAGTTCATGTCAGGTTGATGTTAGCTGAAGGATAACCTGGCATCACTGAGCGCAATGTGGGAACCTGCTTAGAGGCTGTGCCAGCCCATCACACGGTCCACCCACACAAACACCCAAACTCATTAACTGAAAACTTGGAAGAGCCAAACCATCTCACGTGAACATCTTTGGCAACGAAGGAAGAAAACAACATGAAAAGTCTACAGAGACAGCAACTGATGACATTGAGTCCTTGAGCTAGCAGCGCTAATCGTGGTTTACAGTGATTGGTAAAGTGGCACAAGTGTATGATTATGTTAAAGAAGGGTTCATAAAATGATAACAGTATCTGCGCCCACTTAAAAGGATATTTAAACAGGGCTTGTAACGGATTACTAAAAAAGTGACTCTCTTATTAAACCTTACAGCCATTAATGGTTCTCTAATACACTTGATTAAGATGTTTGTTTTTTTTAACAAAACATTGACATCCCCAGCTTTGATGTGCTGTAAATATTTGCCACATATTCAGCAATGGTATGACTAAAATTAGAAATAGTCATTTAAAAAAAAAACATTTGTTTGTGAATATGGTCAGACATAAAAAATATACAGTACCCTCTATTAAAAGTAACTACATCACAATTTTAGGCTGACCAGGTTACACACAGTGACAGTGCTGGGCCTTTCTGAGCTTCTGCTTTTATTCCTTTTTAATTTTCCTACCTCTCACAGACAAAAGGGTAAAAAAAAATTCTCTAATTTATTAGAAAAATAAAAAGTTTACTGTACTGTAGGTTTTTAATAATTCATACCAAGTGAACAGAATTCAAGTTTGGAAGTTTAAAGTTAGCATTCCATAAGCAGTGTGCCGTTCCACTATTTGTTGAACATACTACTGTATGAACAGCTACAGTGTTTTATTTACACCAAGCGTCTATCTGCAAGATAAAGAAATTGCTGCCCTGGAACACAGGAGAAGAGAACAGAACATGATGTGATTATCCAATAAAAGCAAAGGTGATAATCCAAGTTCCAGCCACAAATTTAAAGTCAATAAACAACAGTTTCTTTTTATGGACTCATCTGTTTCAAATATATGTCAATTATGATGTGAGGAGGTCCATCTTTTCAAATGCTAATTCAGAAATGTGTGAGCAGCACTCCGTTTTGTGTGTAAGTTAGTAAAGCTAGACAGTTTATGGGGGGGATAAGGTTGTTTCTTGCTGTGCTAAATCATAGACTTATGACTTGTATGGTAAAAGTCGCCCCCCTTATGACGATGTGTGCATCATTAAAAAATTTAAGTAGGGTTGGAAAAAAAAAATCACCACTCTGTTTTCAGTGTAGTACTGCTGGGGCAAAATAAACACTTAAGCACAACGTAAAGTATATACCCTCACATAAAACAAATTACACGTAAAACTTACCATTAATTCTCCGTTAACATGGCAAATAAGAAGAAGGTGCTCAAAATGACAGGTAAAGCACATGTATTTAAAATGGGATACTAACTGTATAGGTAGTAATGGAGAAGGTATCTGGGACCAACAGGTGAACACTTGGACATCTAAAGATTAGCTACAGAATCCTCGTGTGATTCAGGGGCTAGAAAATTACTTATATTGTAATTTATTTTATGAAAACCTACTCACATTAAGCAGTATTGATGAACATAAAATTTAACATCCATGCTTAAACATGTAAAGAACTACGTAGGGAGGCAAGGTGAAGCAGTTGTTAACACTCCTACCTCAAAATCCTAAAACTTCCAGGTCCACATCCAATCAACCCACCAGCCTGTAGACACTACGCACATTCTCTTCATATCCCATGGAATTTCTTTAGACACTGCAATTCCCTCCTACATTCCGAATAATTGCAGCTTAAGTTACCATTTGACTCAAAAAGTGGTTTGGCGTGAGCGAGTATGGCCTGTAACAGACTGGTGCCTGACGCTGCTTCTTAAGGCACTGGGTGCCACGAAATCCGGAAATAGAAGAAATAATAATAAGATTGCATTTTATTTTATAGCGCCTTTCCCATGCTCAAGGTTTTGCAAAAGAAATTAAATCAACCACTGAGGTTCATCATTATATTTCAACAAGGAGTGAAAAAATTAAGTCTACACTATTTAATGTCTATAAGTAATGAATAACACAAAACTTCCACAAATGAAGTACAAAACAATACAGAAAACAATGTTATCAGTAATCAAGTGAAATACTTTTTATATGAAACACTATCCTCTTTAACCTGTTCTTAGCACTTCAGCTACCACCTGTTGGTCATTTCACAACTTTGTCTAAATAATATGCGGTACAATTATTTATTTAAAAAAAAAAGTTATGTCATACTTAATATCCCAAGTTAAACATGAATTGGTCCCTGGGTCTCAACAATTGATTATATCGTATTTAGCTGCAATAACTGAAATCACACATTACTGGTACTTCTTTACTTATCAGACTTTGCAGAGAAATTCTGACCCACTCTCCCTTACTCAATACTACGATATTTGTGAATTTTCAAGCATTCACTGCTGGTGTTCTTGCTGTAATAATTGCTACAGAGTTTGGGTCCAGTCTCTGAGTGACTAAGCCATTTCAAATCTTGAGTTGTCTTTTTCTTCACCAATACTGACCTACACTTGTTTGTGCATTTTATGTCACTGTCTTGCTGCATGATCCTGTGAAGCTCCAAGCTATGGATGGATAACCAGCAAGCTTACTGGAGAATCCTTTCATGCAGGGCAGAAGTCATTGTTCATTCAGTATTGGCAAACAGCTGAGGTCCTTCTTCAGGTAAGGATTTCTAAGCTATAACAACATTATCATCATGTTTCAGTTCTCACGTGAGGTTCTTACAGGTCTTCACAGATATGGTCCACACTGTCCCTGAACACTGTGTCTTTCAAAATGTGGATTTAAGAAGAGGATCCTTAACAGAGATTAAAGAAGCCTGCAGGTCCCTTGATATTGTTCTGTATAACTTGATGGAGAGCCGTTAGATTAAATATGGGAGGACAGGCACGCCTGGGAAGATTGGCTGCAGCCCCAAATGTTCTTTGACCCGACAATATGGCCTGTTGTATATACTGAGATGGTTTTGTAGCTTCTCTAAAAATGAAGGAGATCCACAACATAAATGAAGGTTCTGGAGGTCAAAACTGAGTCAGGTGTAGATTTGGCAGACAGGGCCTAAATCAGGCATAACTGACTCTGCTCACACCTGCACAGCTTGGGACAATAATTTTTTTTTTTTTAAGGTTGAACATATTAACAAGTAGACTTTTTTGTATATACAGGGTGAGCCAAAATGAAGTACCACATTTCTCAAGGCAGCAGAGTGGGGTGGGCTGGGAGGTCCTTTGATAGGCGATACCTTGTAGTTTTCAGTCGGCCAACATGCCTTGGTTTGGTGTGCACCGTGCTTTTGCTGCCGAAGTGTTCTTCAAAAACAACAAATCCATCATCACTACGGGTACAACGTTGAACAAAAAATCTCCAGGCCATCCTCGGACTGTAGGAATGCCTGAAAACATCCAAGCAGTCTCCTAGATGTTCAGCGCGCTTCTGCCTTTGGCATTTCCAACACGTTTTTGATTTTACATGAGGACCTAAATTTCCATCCATACTAAACGATGGCAATGCAGGAACTCACTTAGAGAGACCGGGAGAGCCGTAGAGACTTGTGCACCAACATTCTGCAAACCATTCATCGAGATGCCATTGTCACTTGCAGCGATGAGGCAAATTTCCATTTGAATGGTTGTGTAAATAAGCAAAACTTTTGCCATTGGGCTGAAACCAACCCTCGTGAACTTCATCAGAGACCCCTGCACAGTGACCACACGTGTTACAGTTTGGTGTGCCGTTGCAGAATTTGGCATTGTAGGCCCTTACTTTTTTGAGGAGGGGGGAGCAACGGTCATTGTCACTTCAGAACATTACACTGAAATGCGGCCCCCAACTGGAAGAAATGGATGTGATGGACACCTGGTTACAACAGGATGGAGCAACAGCTCATATGAGGCGGAGATCCGTGCAAGTTTTGCGGGAGATGTTACCAGGGAAGCTATTCTCCCTGCGCGGCGATGTCGGGTGGCCTTCACATTCACCTGATCTCACTCTGTGCGATTTCTTCTCAAGTTGAAGGCATACATACACAGACCTCAAAACCTTGAAGCCCTCAAAGATGCTATTCGCCACAAAATCGCCGCTATTTCACTTGAAATGGCCAAACGAGTCATGCGAGCATTCAGAAATCGTCTCAAAGAGAGTATTGCTAATGATGGCCTCCACCTTGAAGACAACATTTTTGAAAGGCAGTGAAAACAATCTATTTTGTATACCCTTTCTTGAGTCAATTTATTTTATCTTGTAGCGTTTTTGTAAAATAAACGTTTGAAATGTGGGACTTCTTTTTGGCTCACCCTGTACTATTACAAGCTGCACATTTACTGTAAAATAATACACAAAGATGCAGAAAAATCAAACAGAACTATGAATTGAGCCTGCACTTATTCTACTATGGCACTTTAACATCCATCCATCCATCCATCCATTTTCCAACCCGCTGAATCCGAATACAGGGTCACGGGGGTCTGCTGGAGCCAATCCCAGCCAACACAGGGCACAAGGCAGGAACCAATCCCAGGCAGGGTGCCAACCCACCACAGGACACACACAAACACACCCACACACCAAGCACACACTAGGGCCAATTTAGAATCGCCAATCTACCTAAGCTGCATGTCTTTGGACTGTGGGAGGAAACCGGAGCACCCGGAGGAAACCCGCGCAGACACGGGGAGAACATGCAAACTCCACACAGGGAGGACCTGAGAAGCGAACCCAGGTCTCCTAAATGCGAGACAGCAGCGTTACCACTGCGCCACCATGCCGCCCACACTAACATATTTAAAGAAAATAAAACAACATACCAGACTGCAGAGGATAGTTAACATTACGCCTTGACTTATTTCTGTCTAAATATAGTTTTTAAAATGCAACTTTATTATGAACATAGAAATAAATGATTCCAAAATGTGAACACTTTATTATTTGCCAACCAGTTAAGAAAAAGGAAGCATAGAGTCAGAACTAGCAAGAAAGCTAAACTGAAGCGAAAAGTGCATACACAAGACTTCTGCACACTAAAGCCTCGGTCTAACAGCCATGTTTCTGAATTTTATGGAGAAGTACAAACCACACTGTTACAAACTTCTCAGACCACAGGCAGAAGTAAGGAAGTCATCTAATAAAATAACACGTTCAATTAACTGCAAATATTGGGCTGCTAATGAGGATGTTCGCTGGAATGAAAATCCCTGTCAATGCACAAGAACAAAGTTTGAGAACTCCATGTTAATAATGGCATTGAAATACTTCAAATTAATCTCCACACTGGCTAAAATATTTTGGAAAGAATATTTCCATGTTTTCTAAGATTTGTGTGCCCTCACATCAAAAGGTAAAAGGTCACTGACCATCCCTGTACCCAATGTTGCTTTATTCAAATAAAACAAAGCAGCGTTTGAAGCACTTTGTGCACCTCAAACAAGCAGTGGTTAACTGCAGTCGCTATATCTATCTGTTCAATTTTCAAACCCAATATCCAGTTCAGGGTTCCTGAGGTGCCGACGCCATTCACTCTGGCAGCACTGGGCAGGAGAAAGACGGCACCGGACTCTGCGCAGGGCGATACTCCATAACAGGGTACAGTAGGGCAGTGTAGAGTTGCCAGCTAACCTAATATGCAAGTCTTTAACAGTACCCTCAAGAAAACCCAGGCCGACACAGGAAGAACATACAAGCGTCACACAGACGGTGCTCGGGCCTAGGATTTGAACCAAATATTCTATAGCTGGGAGACCACAGAGCCAATTATTCTACTGTCTTACCAGAAATTACTTTTTTTTTTTTTTTTTAAATATACTATACTATACTTCTATACAGTAAATTTGTGAATGGAACATGCAAAATAAATCTATACAAATGTAGAGTTGACCCATGTCAAAAAAAATAAATAAAACATAATCAACTTGTAGGATAAATGCTTTGAACAACTTACATCTTTCATATTATTACTTCAGTAGCAACTGTTTTTATTTTTGTTCAACATTTAGAATTTGTATATTATTAAATGTAGTATTATTATCCTTTATTATATATAGAGCTACATTATTGGACATCATAAACAGTATATTACAGGCCTCTTTCATGCACACTAACATAGACAAAACAATAACAGCATACATTTTAAAGTCAACCTTTATATTAAATGTACATTTTTGTGAACAAGCACAGAATGTGCAAACTCTACACAGAAGGGACATACATACAGATTATGAGGCCCCCAGCGTATCATTCTCCTCTAAGGTTTACTGTTACAATTTCAACGGGTTTTATTTTGGTTGAGTTTTTGTAAATATTGTTTTCAGGCTAGTGAAAGTATATTTATGGTGACATTTATTTTCACTACTGTGAACTTGGGACATTGAAGAAATCTGCATGCGCCACAGCTCATCAATGCACAATTTAGGTGTTTCCTTTTATGCTAGCCTGTCTTTTAAAACAGTCAAACATTTTTTCATCTTAAATATGTTAGAATATTAAGATGTTGTTTAAATATACAGGATACTGAGAAATTAATTCAGGCATTTATTTCTAGTAGTATTGAATACTGTAATGCGTTATTCACTGCCAATTAAAATCGTACTCTGTGGAGCTTTCAGTTCATTCAAAACGCTGCTGCAAGAATCATTACAAGAACTAGAAAGTTCTCAAGTCCTTGCACTGGTGAGCTCAATTAAGCTTATAGCCAATTTCAGAATCCTCCTTTTAACATACAAATCCTAAAACAGCCAAAGCCTGGTTTACCTAATTGATCTCATCATCGCTTACAAACCAGACTATGCATTAAGATTAGGGATGCACCCATCAAGTTTTTTAAGGCTGATGACCAATTTCATGTTACTTGATTGGCCGATTCAGATTTTTTCCCCCTTTATTTCTTCAAAAAACTTTTTAAAGTCCCGTATAACCAGAAAAACAGAAGTCTTATCTCCTATATTAAGTGTATTTTTACAATTAAACTATAGAACACAAGTGTTAACTGTTCATTTTTTATTAACATAATGAAATTATGTAGGCTTATTGCTCAGTGACCATAAATCACAAAAATAAATAACATTTCCTTAAAATACACACCTTAACTAATAAAATATGTACGAAATACTTATCCATAATAAACACGGCATAACAGAAAATAAAATGATTCTCATAATTACAAGCTGTCATATTTAGTTTTTTCTGTAATGTGCATATCTGAAACAAGGCTTAATTACAAAAAGTGGTTTACACTATTTCTCTAACAAAAAAAAAATATATATATTTTACTTATATATATATATATATATATATATATATATAGATAGACAGATAATGATATATATATATATATATATATATATCTAAATATATAATTAAAATATTGTATACTGTATGTGTGTGTATATATATATATATATATATATATATATATATATATATATATATATATAAATAAATGCTGCTTAAATGTAAATATACATGCACATTTTAATCGTTTTAAATCATTAATTGCACTACAGCTTTTTGCTGTTAAAATATACATTTACTATATTTATACAGGTGTGTTTTTGTCTTTAGTGTATCAACTAGACATTTAGAATTCTTGGTGTAATTATAAAACCTGGATTACCATTCTAATTACGTTGTACTCGTTTCTTACCAAATAATAAGCACAGTACCAATCTTTTTAAAAAAATAAAAAAAAGTCCATTTACTAATCAGCAACTTCAAATTTCTGTATCTTTTATCAATTAAAAGTGTAAGCTACTGCATTTTAACCAAGCTTTCCGTCCAGATTGAAACAGTGTGTTTTAATTTAAAGCACAAAATAAAAGTCTGAATTCCTTAAAGTAGCTATTCTTGCTGTCTGCCTAGTTGGACAGGATGACTTCTCCATTACTTTTGTGCAGTTTAGTACTCCACTTGCTTTATCATAAAGGCTAATATACCAATTATTACCCCTCATTCACTAATAAAACAAGCCTCCACTCGTTGCTCTTTGTTTACACTGCAAGAAGTTTGCTGCCTAAAAAAAAAAAACAAAAACACAACACGCTCAACTACTGTATTACCATGCGTAACAGAGCACTACAACTAAATTACCGTGAAGCTTAGCAAACCAGGGGCTGAAAATAGTGGTTTTGGTGATCGGCCTGTTTTATGATCACCGATCAAGTATTTTTTTTTTTTAGTGAAAGTCTGACGATTTCGATCAGTGGCTGATCGAAGTGAGAATCCCTAAGATTCCAAAATGTCAGCCTACTTAAGATACTTAAGACTAGAGCAGCGAATTAGTTGTGCATAGTCATTTGTATAAAATTAAAAGATAGACAAACAAACAATACAGTAATTATAAACTGTAACTACCCATCTTTTATTTCACGTCTCTTCTTGATATCATGTTATGGCACTTGGTACCACTGCCAAGTTGTTCTCCTACCCATGGAAATGTTAGCTGAGATACTGGCAGCCTTGGAATCATCGGATGGAAAGATGATATCATCAGATTGTATGGCCCAGCACAGACTGCTATAGTTTCTCTCTAACAATTGACTTTGGTCCCCTCAGGAATTTATTTCTCCAGGGATGCTGCTGACTGGAATGTTTGTTTTCTTCTACTTTGTTATCTAACAATTAATTAATGGGCAGATCTTGTTGGTTTCCATTTACGTTAATCAGTTTCAAACTACTTTGCTTTCCTGCATTTTTATTCAAATCTGTGTCTACTACTACACAAAAGATCAAACAAATCCAAACCTTCCCAGAAACATGGACAACATATAACCAGTCCTACTGATGACATTTACAGGTGAACATTTGGAGATTTGGTGAGCTTTAATAAGTCCAGTACACCCAAGGAAGTCTTATTGAGAAACCATTTGGGGTTACTATCTGCAAAGTAAATTGGAAGTCGTGTACATTGCTAGTTGTCGGATGGTCACATGAGGCTCTGGAGACACTAAACTTTGGTGGCATGAAGGAGTCACACAGGACAGATACAGGGAGGGAATGGATGGATGTGCAGCTGCTCAAAATTACCCCCATAGCACTGCAGAAGTGGATTTTTAACCTATAGAGGAGATTTTAGATCAGCATGGCATTTACCTGTTAATTTAGTAATTACACTGGATGCCAAGTTATATGGAGAATGACCAAGGTGCACAAAGACATATTTGGGAGGAATGTTCTTCCCAATTTAAATCTAGGAGGGGCTTTTAGGGCTCTACATGGACTGTCCTTAAACACCATGTTTATACTCAAGGATGCCCCCAACTGTGCAACGGCACCTTGAGCCAAAGGTCCACAATTGACATTGCAGTCATATGGTATATAAACTATGATAAAGAGATGCTGAGCTGCAAAATAATTGGTATTAATTTGGCACAGACAGTGAGGACATCTGTGAGACAGTTCCAAGAAACAAGCAACTAGGGTCAAAGGAGAAATTACACACAGGTGTAGAAAAATGTTTGGTAAAGTTGTGAAGAACAAATTTTATAAAACATCTAAGTACAACTGGCAAAACATTTAATGACTCAGGCATGGCAAAGTGGACATTGTCCAGGCTTTCTTCAGCAAAGATGGGCAAACACTGACCTCAGATGAGTATTATACTGTGACGCTGTAGGAAATACTTCAAGGATCTCCTGAGTCCAGAAGGCATAAACAAGAGCGGAAACGCCTGGTGGAAATATTTGGTGAAGTCTGAAATTCCACATTCATCACCACTTTGGTAAATCTTCACACATGTAGCTCATTGAGATGTTGCCTGTTTGTTTGCATTGATTCAATCAGAGTTATGAAATAATTCGCTACCAACAATTTCATGTGGCTTAGTGATGGTGAATGACAGTCTTTAATTATGTAGTGTGTTTTTAATACAATGCCTTGGAGAGTTTTTAATATACAGATAAGGGCAATCTTGTTTTGAGATTTTTGAGCACTTCACCCATAGGCTTTTCTCCGAATAGAACTTTGGACATTTCTATATGCACAACATAGGGTGTACAATCATTCCACACTCTACTCTCAAACACACTCAGCATTATATTATTCACCACCCCGGCTATGTGCTGTCTTCTGGCTCAGATCGTACCAATCATGAAAAATTGCAGGGCAAACAAAATAAAGGCTGTCATCCAAGGACAATTCACCTACTCACTGCTGTATTTAAACAGACTCCTTAACTTTACACTTGGCTCAGCTGGTGGAGTCTTCCACGCCTTTTGCTTCAGTGCTAATGTGTAGAATGAGTATATCTGATCCCTGTGACACGGTCGAGTACACTGCACTTCATAACTCAGCTTGTGCTTTACCTGTCTGGATGAGATCTTTATTTGAGACGATATCCTCATCTTTATCTATTGCTCATTTCTTAAATAGGCTCTAGGTGTTACTACAATTAAGCACTGATAAGTTTGCTAGCAACTCCTACATTATAAACAAACTGACTCTCAAAAATCATTTACCCATCAATTGCAATTTGGGCCGGGCTGAATGAATAATGTCAAGAACCATTTCCGTGGCAGAGATGTTGTGTTGTGGTTTAAAAGAACCACAGAAGTAAGGCTGCAGGTGAGTGGATGATATCTACCTAAATATACTGAAGGCATGGGATATTGTTAAGGCATACAGGTATGTTAACATGGCTCTTCAGCGTTACATTCATTGGTGGTGAAGGTCCCAGTTACTGATGTAGCACACTCTCCGGCCTTGTTTAAAAGGCCTATGCTAGGAAACTGGACACTACAGTCTCCAGACAATAATCAAATATCAATTTCGGATGGGGTAAATGTAGCCTTTACCCTAATCATGGAAAAGTGGATCAACATTTTTTTGCCTCATAGGAGTTTGTCAATCTGTAACTGTATTGCATTATGAGGACATGAGGTAATTTGTAATTTATTTTTACATATGTGGAAGAGTGAGTTATAAATGCATTCCTTGGCTGATTCAGTTAAGGTGGCAACAGAATTCCACAATCTCCAGTTTGTCATTTTCAAGAGGTGAACATCAAGGTGCCACTAAAGCATTGATTAGTATCCATTTTAGAAAACCGAAGGTGGCATTTTTGCCAATCCAAGTGATCATGTCATTTTCACCTCAAGAGACTGAGGGATTGGGTGGTTTGCAGGTGACTGTAAAGTTGTTGGGATAACAATCAGTATATGCCAAACTAACACAGAAGAGAGTAACTCATGTAATAAAAACGTAAATTACAGTAATGTAAAATGATGAGTATGTAAACATGACCTGATAATTCTGTTGTACGAGTATGTAAAAGCATTAAAAGTAGGAATATATGGCAAACCCAAGAAATATTTAAATGTTGACAAATTGTTACATGCTGCTGCCACTGTGTCATTTCTATAATGTGTTGGAATACAAATGCAGCAGCTTTAAATCTAAAAAGAACATCACTGTCTAAGCACTTCTCAAGTTCACTATTTGCTTACACAGTGTTTGCACATTTGCATATGCTAGACAGGTAATATAATAAATGTAAAAATATTTGACATTTCTTTCCTACATGTTCCTTCGGAGCATTTTCTCGATATCCTTGTGGGTCAGAATCTCTCTTGTCCGGCGCTCCTCTCCTGAACATGTTCCTGTAAAGCCTGCCTCCCAGCCTTTGTCATTTTGAAGCGTCTTGCTTGCCTCCTGCACACTTTTATATTTTCCACCTTTGAATGCCTTTACTCCTCTGTGTGTCTCACCCTCTGTGTGTCTCACCCTCTTTCAATCGCATCACCAAAGCCAAACTGACCAATCAAATTGCTCTGAAGGACCAGGGTATGGGTTTCAGGACACACACAGACACACACACACACACACGCACACAGTGATTAAAATTTTATTACACTGTAGATAAGATATGGCAATACTACAACATAAGATATGGCAAAACTGCAACAGCATAGACACCATGGTGTCCCATAGAATACTCCTAGCCTATGGCCAAAACACTGTTGTCTGCTTCAGTCACGGATAGCAATGGTGTTCATGGCATTGGCCCCGTCATCTGTAATCATGCAAACATTCTGCTTCTCCTGTAAGCTTCAGGCAGCCAGTGCAACTCTCAGTCCTTGAAAAGCTGCATCCCTGTTCTGGAGGAATGTATGCTATTGGCAAGGACCCGCTTTTCAGCATAAATTCCTCATCAATATAATGAACCGTTATGTTCAGGCATCTTTCCACAGTTCTAGTCAGCCACAATTCAGCTGTTATATAAAGTACCACTCTGTATTGGATGGATATTTTCAATTTTGGCCCAACACTTGGAATAAAGTAATTATAATAATAGTAAAGACAATACAACCTTGGAAAAAATTACAGGAGGTGTACATCTGGTCTTACCTTGGGAGTTGGAGCATTTTTTTAAAACCCTGGTTGTATACAGTTTTAATCAATCAGAGCCTTATCTTTTGATAAATAAATGCTGTGACTACAATTATTTACTTTTGATTTCTTGCTGAATACAGACACATTATAGTGTGAACAAGTAATGGTTGACTAGATAGATAGATAGATACTTTATTAATCCCAAGGGGAAATTCACATGGGTTTGTCTATGCTGCAAACACAGCATTAATGGGACTTGGAGCTTGGCTTTCATTCACATACTAGACTATATGGTTGAATTTTTGATGGCTGTAAAAATATTTGAGTCCAGTGCCTAAAACATTATCAGTACTGAAAAACAAAATGATGTCACAATATGGACAATGCTCTTCATTTTTTTTTTTTTACTAAGACATGTAAAAAGTGTAAGGTGATCTGGGATCAACATTTTTGATGTGCAGACTCACTTTTTTAAAATGTTGCTAGACCATACTCCTAACAATACATTCTGCAAGCCTTTCATATTCACCAATGTTTTTGCGTTTAGCAAATGTCTCTGTAATTGATTACAAAGCACTCGGTAACTGGAGTACTCAATGTAAAACAGTATTCGTCACTTTTTGCAGTCGGTCAATTATTAGTTATCGCTGCACCTGCAATCGCAGTCACGATCAATATACGATTAATTATAAAGCCCAAACCTGTGCTGCAATTTAAGGAATCCATTAGTTCATCTGTTCAGTAAGAAATTAATCAAAATCACTTTTAAATCCAATTGCCATCCATTCATCTTTCTTAAAGTACACTTCACTACTTTTAAGGACAGTTAAACATAAAACAAAAAAAATAGCATGCACTTAAGTGTTTTCATCAACAGTGAAAGTGTTTACAACACATAAATAATAAAGGAAAAAAATTGGGAGTGGTCTCCCCTCGACTTTCTCTTAAACTCAGATATGGGGATGGATATTTCAGGAGTAAACTGCAAAACAATTATATTTTTATATTATGTATATCAACAGCAAATCAAATCAAATTAATATATTGAACAATCATTATAAAAGTAAAGCTGAATAAACTGGACTCAGCAGCTGCACAAATTAAAAAAGTACCCCTTCCGGTTAACGGAAATAGCCCTAAAGTCGATAAAAATCTACATTTTGTACCTAACACTTGTAGGCAAAATTTGGTTGACCGAAATAAAAGCGTTATCATGTTTACACACACACACACACACACACACACACAGAAATAATTCCAAAAATGGCATCTTCAGACTCAGGGAGGTCTAATATGCAGAGATTCACCAAAATCTCGACATCAAATCTTTGGACGATTACAATACTTTCCCTACACTCCGTATACGAGAAAGTAAAAATCACAGAATTGCTTCTGTATGTTAGTTCAAAGTACAGTAAATTTAGTGAAAATCAAACACAAGAAATCCACAACTGCTTAGAACTAATTTAAATGCTTCATGCAGACTTCTCAGGTGAAGTGTTGTTCAGCTCAGCACATCCACTGACTGCATTAACATCCATTTCAGGTGCCAACATTGGTGTCTGGGATGGCAATACAACTTGAACACAAATAAGGTAGCAACAAAATTTAGGCAAATGATCTGAAAATAAGTGTACTGAGGCATCTAATGTAAGGACTGCAGTTTTGTTTTCTTGTAAAACTGAGGAAAAATAACTGAGCTGCACTCCAGTCTTCATTTGAGGACAGGCTGACCTGCTGTCTGTAAAGAATCAGCTCAGTTGGAGGGAGTGTGTGCTTAACCTCCACAAACGTTGATTTTCATAAATAAGCACAAGCAACCACACTAGGCTGGCTGCTTCTTTTATTCCGATTATCTTTTCCTTAAGGTTGTTGGAACTACCTTTCCAATTTCTCATTTTGACTGCTATGTATGTTGAGCCAATGGAAATGATTTCATGGTCACTGATTGTTATTGGCCCAAGCCAACAAGAGCCTTTTCAAAACATAAGTTCTCTTTCATGTGTTTCAAATGTTCATTATTAAAAGCATAAGACCGTTCTGATAAAAACAGACAATTACAGTTAAACTATAACTAAGGTACAATATTTATAAAATCCTTACCTTGTAAAAGGTAGCAAAGCAATCCACTAGGACTAGCAGTTGAGCTTCATTGGTTTTGTTTCCCTAACAGTTCAAGTCTTTCAGTCCAGCTTTCTCATAAATCTAAAGGTATAAAAAGTATGAAAGACTGTTATGATGCAGAATTGGTAAATTGCTCTGCCTCACTTTAATAACTGTTTAGAGCGTTCCCTGCTGTATGTATCCACCTAGAAAACCTATTATTTATGATAATGGCATCTGACAGGAGTAATTCTAGCTTTCCTACAGACAGCTTTCATGTTAGTACATGAGCTACTTATGGAACACCCCATCGGTGCCAACCAGGTAATCCAATCCACTAAGAACCACTTGAGAGTCTTTCAGTTTGGAGTTCAATAATTCAATTTCCCAGGGAATTTCTAAAAGTGCAAATGTATTACTAGAGCATTATTTTGTTATTGATGTAATTGCTGGCATGCCTTGCAAAGCCTAACACCACATCAACAAAAATAAACAAGACAGGCATTCTACTCACTAAAATGATTTTGGTGCATAAATGAAAAAAAAAAAAAATCCTAAAACACACACATGATTAAAATGTCAACAGGTACGATTCCGTGGGCAGTATACCTGTTCTGAGCAGCTTGCCAAGCATTCTAATCTCCCTGTTTATATTAATAACACTCGTGGCAATCCCACACTCATGCAATGGTGGCTGCTGAACCCGTCGCCTTGCCACACACACCTTTATTGTTTGGCAGATTTCCTGATCGTCAAAATGCTCCTGTGCTCTTCTAATGTTTTAAAAAAATGCAATTAAGTTGTTCAGTTTACAGCAGGCCTAAAGAACATATGGTTGTGCAAATGCAGTCGATCATAAGAGAGGATGAGGGTGCGAAAGACTCAAAACAACCCCAATGTACTTGCAACTTCTGCCAGACACATCACCTTCGATTGGTAAAATTATTAATGTGAATGACATTAAAGTATCCATGAATCCCACATTCCTTACCTCCACCAAATTTTTTGACTTCCTTCACAATTTCAATGAGCACAAAAGCAGGTGTGTAGAGCTGCCCTGAGGAGCCTCAGGATGAACAGAGTTCTCCAGGTCCAGGTTTCTGTATGCATAGCCACCATCATACAAAAGTGGGACTGGCATGGATGTCCTACATGGAAAGGGTGAAGCTAAGACGGGTAGCTACCACCCCCACCCTAGTCCTCAGTCCTCTGCTTTTCTGTATTTACCGTATTTTTCGCACCATAAGACGCACTTTTTTTCCCCCCAAAAGAAGGTTGGAAATGTCTGTGCGTCTTATGGAGCGAATATTGCGTCACAAACCATGATGTGCACTACCTGACAAAAGTCGACATCCAGGGGTAGAGGGCGGGAAAACTCCCTGTTACGTTACAGGCATTCCCTCTGTGCTTGGAGGAATGTTAGACTCATTGACTCGGCATCTAATCCTTGTGTGTGCATGAGTTGCGAAATGTAAGCAAATGTAAACAAAGGCAAGATGGCATTGACATCTCACGAGGGAGCGAAGCGAGTGCAGAAAACAAATGTTTTGCACATTATCACTGAGTCGGACTTTTGTTGAGAGTGATCAGGAGATCGAACAAGAGAGTGAGGAACTGGCATCAGCTGATCGGGACACCAGCCGATGCCGTCCCAGCTGAGCGCATTCGTGCAGCCGATGCACCTATGGCAAGGTTCGTGTGGGAGGAATACCTAGACATTGATCCGTGGGAGCCAAACTGGCTACCGGACTTCACAAAACAGTATGGCTTGCTGTTGGACTTGACAGATTACCAGCCGCTGGACTACTTCAGGTTGTTTCTCTGTTTCAATGTTAAAAGTGGAACTTCATCAGAGCTTTCTCAGCTCACAACTTGCCTCAGTGAAATTAAAACCTGGATGGAGCAAAACTCTTTAAAATTAAACTGCAACAAAACTGAACTCCTGCAAATTGGGACCAAAGTGCAATTAATAAAATGAGCTCCTTCCCAGTCAATCTTGGCAGGGATCTCATCAGACCTGCCTCTACTGCAAAGAATCTTGGTGTCATTTTTGATTCCTCCCTTTCTTATTCCGCCCACATAAATCACATTAAGAAACTTTCTTGCTTTCACCTCCGCAACATAACCCGTGTTCACTCATTCCTCTCCATTTCGAACGCTGAGAAACTCGTCCATGCTTTTATCACATCCCGCATCGATTATTGTAATTCCTTACTGGCAGGTGCCCCTTCTAATCTTATATCACAGCTCCAGCTTATTCAAAACTTAGCTGCAAGAGTCCTGACACGGACCAGCAGCAGTGAGCACATCACATCCATCCTGCTTTGCCTTCACTGGCTCCCTGTGTCTTACAGAATTGAATATCAAATTCTACTAATAACCTACAAAGTCTTAAACGACCTTGCGCTAAACTACATCAGCGACCTTCTCCACCACTATGTGCCTGTCTGCCCACTAAGGTCCTCTGATTCTGGCAATCTTGTTGTGCCCCACACTAATCTACACTCCATGGGTGGCAGGGCCTTCAGCTGTATAGCGCCCAGACTCTGGAATGCCCTACCGAAATTAATCAGGTCAGCTGACTCCATGAATTCTTTTAAAAAACAACTCAAAACTCATCTGTTCAGGAAGGCTGTTAGCTCTACTTGACTTTATCCAGTTTACCTTTATGTCAAGATGCTCATGTAACCTGTGTATGTGTGTGTGTGCTAGACCATCAATTATGTGGTCTGTTAGGCTTTTCTCTGAATTACTATATTTATTTATTTGGTTTAGTACAATGCTATGTACTGTATACCCTGCCCTTTCTTAAACTCTGAAGTGCCTTGAGCACGGGAAAGGCGCTATATCAATAAAATGTATTAGCCATCCTGCTGTTTTAGTCCTCCAGCCAGGCTACTCAATGAGATAGGATGTCTCCCCTTTTTAGAAGTAGCTACAGTCAGATATGGGGATTAATCGCAAGCCTACAGTATACCTTGGTGACACTCTGTTAGTCTTTGGTCCACTGAACAAAATCAACACCTTGATGCAACTTTAAGTTATGGAGTAGTGAACTTTGAATGTTATTTGAACATAAGTGGCTACTGTCTACTCATATCATTCCAACATCATACAAATAATGGGCGAAAACTCCTTGGTTAAACACCACTTTCTTTATAACAAACCACTGGTCAATTACCATTTTTAAATGATGATATTAGAGGCTATTCATTCTGGATGGTGCAGTGTGGAGTTGTCACCTTCTTGCCATGTGGTGGTTGCTTGGGTAAGACAGTGAAGAGTATTACATGGATGGATTAGTGACAGGCGTTTTGATTCACTTTACTGATTTGACTGCCCATTTAAGTGAAGCGATTCATTTGATTCATCAACAGGATACAGGGTCGTTTGCAGTAAAGAAAAAACTGCTAGTTTCACCTTGAAATGAATCACAAAACATACTGTAGATAATCAAATAATTGAAACATCTATATATATAATTCACTAAGCAGCTGCCAGCGCAAGCAAGACACCCATGGAGCACGCAAGACAGAGCCACGCCCACCAAATGGGATAGGACGACAACTCACAGAGCCACGCCCACCAACTCGGAAACATTTTTGTGGCATGGTTCTTGTCCCCATCCTTTGGCATCTATGCAACAATCTTGACTGGTCATTCCTGCACCTCTACAAAACCAAGAACAATACTACCCTTGGCACGGTGTTCCTCTCACTCCACACCGGGCTTCCCGACCGCTTTACCTGCTTTCCTTTGTACCTGAGTCAACCTTGATCCAGATGTTCTTGGTCTCTTTCTTGATTTATCTCTACACTTTCGGTTTATCTTTTCACTCTTGTCTGCTCGATTTCTCACTCTTGGGTCCATCTAATACCCTGTAAGTGCGGGTCCGCCAGTGGTGGTAACTGCCCTCATGCATGTTTCATGCAATCAGCACACTTCCTCATTAAGTCCTCTGCGTCCACATAGCTCACACACCTACACTCATGGGATCTGAGCTGCCTTACTATTTTTTCCTAAAAACCCTGCACTGCTGTGGACCCCCTAATGTGCTTCACTACAACATATAAAGGTAATGGACTACAAATTGCACATTATAAAAAGATGTATACAGTGAGCCTGTTTAAGGAAATAAGACGAGTGTGGGCTTACCGTACGCCATATTAGCCTACGTGACCCTGTTGGGTTCATTTCTGAGAATAAGGACAATGCAGCTGTGAAGACGCTCTGTCAGAGAAGCTGCTGGGGTGGAGGACATTTGGACAGAAACACAAAAACTTACAGGTTGCCAAGGAAAGGCAGCAATTCTTTTGCCTTGTAGTGCCGTTCATTTACTTTAGTTAAAATGATGATCGTGAAGTTATTAACTCCTTAATAAAGCGCCACAGATGGCCCTAATAAAGAAACAAAGGCTTTGTATTTATCTTCCAATTAATTAAATATAGGTACGTATGTATGTATGTATATAAATGCTATACCATTCATTTATTTTTTTTTTTTTTTTACTTGTTCACACTATGAGATGACTTGGATCATAAACAATTGCTTGTTAGTCCTAAGTTGTAAAGTTAAACGTTCAGATTTAATTCAGTTGGTTAAAACTATACATTATTATAACTATTTATAATGGTTTTGTATACCATATATACTCGCGTTCAAGTCCTCCCACAGATAAGTCGGGGCTTGATTTTACCGTATAATTTCTGGTATTTTATAATGTCAGTCATGTAAGTCGAATACAGAAAACTCACGCTATTGGTCCAAGAGATTATGATATGATATGATATTATGATAACGCCCACCTGGCAGAGTAACCACGGAGCACACGGTATTTTTTTTTTTTTAACTATGTATTGTGCCTACGTGACCACACTGTAATATCTGAACTATTCTGAAGTGACGTTTGCACTGATTTGTGTTTTTTGTATCTCACAACCTCATACACCTTTATGGTAAAAGCATCCCTTATCTACGATGGAGCATTTCATCAGAAGAAAATATGAAGCTGGTTTTAAATTAAAAGTCGTTGAAGTGGAGAAAGATATTGGTTAGTGCGCTGTTGCAACAAAATTTGATGTTTCGGAGAAACTGGTGCGAGATTGGAGGAAGCAAGATGATGTAAAAAAAAAATTGTCACATTTTTGAACGGGCGTATAAGTCGGGGTCCGATTTTATGATCAATTTTTCAGGTTTCAAGACCCGACTTACACAAGAGTATATACTGTAGTTAATGAAAAATGGGTGTTGAACAACAGGTACAAGGTACAAACTGGGAAAAAATGGAAGCATTACAGATAAAGAAGTGCTAGCTACTTTAAACACTTTCATCAATTTATGAATTCCATCTCCACATGTTTTATTCTTGCTGGTTCCCAACAGGTCTGTAAAAATAACTGTCCAATTCAAAGGGGTAATATTGGCATATACATATTTGCCTAGATTACAAAAAAACACTAATTAATTCTCTCTACTAACTGGTGACAGTGGACAAAAACAATCAACTGAACGGTTGGTTAATAGAATATAATTCACTTAAAGCATCAGGACTAGATACAGAATAATAAAGTAATCTAAATAACAATATCATTTAACACGATTAATAACAAGGAAAAACATAGAAGGAGTCTACGCAATGACAAACCAACAGGACATGCATGGAAGGAGACTGAAAGCAAGTAAAGACAATCCATTAGAGTCAGGATAGCTGGGGCTGACGATTCAGTCTGGGGAATGTCGTCTTCAGTTCTATTTAGCGTTACATTTAGTTTCCTGAAGTTTCAATCAAACTGTTCCAAAGATGTGCTGCTCAGTTTAACAAGCAATTCCAAGCTGGCCCTGTGCTACCAAGAGTTTGAAGGTACATGGAAGTGGACCCTGAGAAGAACTGGTGCCCCCTCCAGGGCTGTTTCCTGCCTTGTACTTTGTGCTTGTGGGATATGATCTAGCAGCCCTGCTGGTGAACTAGATTAAGCTGGTTTGAGAATGCTGTGTCTAACAAACCATACATGGCCATAACTTCTTCCCCTCCATCCTAAACATCTGAATGCAGGCAAGTTATGCGACTTGCTGGAGTCACACGTGACAGTTTACGGTCACACATTGTCGGCCGTTAAATTTATGAAAAGCACTTTTTATTAAAGTGTTTCTGTTGTTGTTAATGCATCTTACCTTGGAGAGTTGCATGTGGACTTGGTACCACCCTCATATTAATGTACATATGCAGATTTTAAATTTGTATTACATGATGTTTCTCTGTTCACATTTCATCTGTTTTTTTTTTTCCATACTATATTTGTAATTCTTTTATACCGTGCTGGGCTCATACGTGAAAGTGCGCTGAATGAGAACTCAGCTGAAGTTGGTGATTCCAGGGGGTTTGGGGTGGAAAATAAAGTGGAAAAGTTTAATTGCTACCCTACAAAAAGGTGTCCCTACTAGTGTGACAGAACAAACTAACAGGATGGAAAAGCTATCTAGAATTTTTTGTCAGAGATTAACTTTATATAAATTGAGGACATAAAAACCAAAGGACACCTGTGTCATATTTCACAAATCACCCACCTCTATGGCCCTTCAGAAGCGCAGACCACAGCCACTCACAGCTTTTATCCTTCAATTGCTGCGTGTCACATAAAGCTTCAAGTATGCTTATTAACTGCTACCCATTAACAATAAGAGCTTTCAATGTCACACTTACTTGTAGGTGCTTCACATTTTAAGCCGTTACATTTTTCTATATAATGTTGTACATTATATCTATATATATAATTCACTAAGCCGACAGGGCAAGCAAGACAACCATGGGATACGCACGACATAGTCACGCCCGCAAAATCAGAGACCCGCCCACCAACTCTATGGGATACAATGACAACTCACAGAGCCACGCCCGCCAACTCTAAGAGCATGGGACGAAAACGCCTGCCCGCCTGACTGTTAGCAGCATTCACCACAATGCATTTACCGCAACGTACTGGAGTGTAAAACCATCGCAGCTTTTAACTCACAAACTGCAACAACTCACCAAACACCGCCACCCTGTCTCTCGAGGCATTCACACTGCTGGAAGACAACCATGGGATATGCAAGAAATAGCCACGTCTGTCAACTCACAAAGCCCCGACCACCAACTCTAACACCGCATCAGACGCTTTCTATATCTAAGAAGATATATAGATACTCATTATTCCCCGGCACGCGTCCACCCACGCTCTCAAGGCATTCACAGTGCCTGCTCATGTGCCCGGACGCACCAATTCACCACACACAAATTTCGCTTAATTTGACTCAACATGGGGAAACCTCACCCGGCCCGGACACGTTGAGAATTGACAGATTGATAGCTCTTTCTCAATTCTGTGGATGGTGGTGCATGGCCGTTCTTAGTTGGTGGAGTGATTTGTCTGGTTAATTCCGAAAACGAACGAAACTCCCTACTGCTAAATAGTTATGCAACCCCCGAGCGGTCGGCGTCCCAACTTCTTAGAGGGACAAGTGGCTTTCAGCCACGCGAGATTGAGCAATAACAGGCCTGTGATGCCCTTGGATGTCCGGTACTCCACGCATGCTACACTGAATGGATCAACTTGTGTCTACCCGGCGCTGACAGGCGTGGGTAAGCCGTTGAACCCCATTCGTGATGGAGACCGGGGCTTGCAATTGTTCCCCACGAACAAGGAATTCCCAGTAAGTGCGGGTCATACGCTCGCACTGATTACGTCCCTGCCCTTTGTGCACACCCCCCTCGCTACTACCATGGTCGGGTGACTTGGTGGATTATATACAGAAAAGCAGCCGGAACTGCAAAGAACAATGAATGACGGAGGGGGCAGAATGGGCGTCCTTCCCCTCTCCCCCCATTTTGTCCTCCGTGCCCGGGCACCATCCAGCCCCATCCCTCGCTCTGGGAGGTGGAGGCGTGAAGGCGGTCCTCCAGTTTTCAGTCATGGACAATTGTATGTTGGTTCGTAGTGTGCATTGTTGCAGTGTTACTTTTCTTGGGGGTTTATTAAATTACAGATTTTTCAAATGTTCATTTTTTTCCCCGTGCTTAAAACTCATTAAAAGAGCGGCATGATTATGCGGCGTTGGCTAGTTATAAATAAAGTTGAAAGTTGTGCAGTATAACATCATCAAACCTGTTTAATCCTCTCCAAAGGTGTAGGAGACTGGAGCCTGTGTCAGGAGTATCCGATGCAAGGTAGAGACCAACTTTAAACAGGAGGCCGGTCTACTGCAACATTTATAATTCTTTTCACTGGTTGCAATCGTACAGCCGATTTCAAAATCCTCCTCCTTACAAATATGGCCAAGGCCCTGCTTACTTGTCTGAACCTATTATTACTTACAAACCAGAGTGTGCATTAAGATCTCAAGATGCCAGCCTACTAAAACATTCCAAAGGATTAATAACATAACGTTAAAAGTTACAAGACCCCAAAGCTGTGGAATGAACAGCCTGCTTATATGAGAGGTTCCCTGTTCAGTCTCGGCTTTTAAATCCAAGCTGAAGGCTCACTACTTTAATATAGCATACCCTGTCTAGAGCTGCTAATTAGTTCTGCATCTCTGAATATTACTCATTTAAATAAGAATATCGTCACTTTGAATCATTAATCTTCCTCCATTCTGTTTTTCCTCTATATACTGCTGTTGTACTTTGTGTCACTGCTCAATTGTCATGCTGTTTTCCTGGCCACTGGAAAAGACACCTGAGAATACTCAGAGCTTTAGAATCAATGGATAGACTCTGTCATCAGATTAGATGGCCCAGGATTGCCAAGGAGCGGGTGGAAGGCTCACTGGCTGAGGTCTCCAGGACTGCGACCGGTGATCTTTTCTTTAACTTTCTCTGTTCTGCCTGACTGTGGATCTTCTGGAGGTTTAATTTTCTCCAGGGATGCTGCTGGCTGGAGTTTGTTTTTTCCTCCTCTGATGTCCATCGACCATAGTTCAACAAATAATGGAGAGGAAGTGCTGGGTCACACATTTTAATTAGCTTCAAAAATACTTTTCTATCTTTATGTCCTCATTATGCATTTGCATACTCATTATGTATTTTACCTGAGAACTTGTCATGGTGCTCTATACCTATACAGTCAGATTACTCTTTAAAGTAGCCAGTAATATAATGTAGTACTTATTTTCTTGGAGAAGCATGCACTCCTGCAATCTTGTGACAACCAGTGAGGAAGGGGTTAAGCATGCAATCAAGTGAAAAGAACTGAACAAAAAAGTTACAAGTACACATTCAATCCTGCATGAGCGGAGGATGATCATTGCAGCAGAACTGTGTATAAGGCAAGAAGCTGATGGGCTTTAGCATCCAGGAGACGCGATCAAAGTGCTCTCCAAGTACTGTGTCTGCGCCCCAAACCCCCTTGCTGCTTAGGGGGCTTCTCCAGGTATTCCCACCCCCTCTCAGATAGGTTTCAGCCACCTGAGGACCATGACCACCTCTGATCAGAATCCAGGGGCATTACAGCATTTATAAAACACAGTGGTCAAACTGGGCTGCATTACTGGTCAGCTTCATGACGGTTACTGGGTTAAGGATTCAGTAATAAATGCTGGCCAGTGAAATATTCAGTTTTCATACAAAATAAAAACAAACAAAAAAGTAACACATTCCATTATATAATAAGCAACTATGTAACATATTGAGTACGTAAAGGAGTTCTTTAAAAAGTTCCCCAGCACTGCTAGTAGTGATGCTGCTGAATTCCAAATTATTATTTTTTTGCTCTGTTTAAGATACTAATCTTGACTGCATGTATTTATGAGAACATTTCAGTTGTTAGTTGTGTCTTGGCTTATTTTCTTGTGCAACAATCCTTACGTTTTGTACTTTTTGCTGCAAATAAATTTCCCTCTGAGATAATAAAGTCTACTCAACCTAAGCTGATTTAGTAAAATATTTCTAAAGAACTTAGGGAGAAGAAAAGGAAGGAGTGAGAGTTACCAATGGACTGTGCTCAAAAAAAAAAAAAACACACTTGGATGATCTTAATTTTTTTTTTCTTAGTCAGGTTTACACAGAAAATGTGAAAAATTGCCCTCTTAGTTGCATACCAAAAAGCACATAAAGACAAAAGGTTCAAGTTTCACAATATCTAGAAACATTTACATTTTAAAAAAAGTTTTCAATAACTGCTTCTAACAATTGACAATGGCTTTTTGTGTAAGTAGGCACAATGCTCTACAAAACTGATCCTTTGCTACCTAAGATGACACACGGCACAGAGCAGAAAACATCTCCCAGACGAGTGTCCATATAAAAGACGACGCCATCACTCGAGACGATTCCCCACTTACCCTGACATCGCCCTCTGGCCTATCAGCTAATAAATACAAACAGCTCCAGTAACTCTTGCTGCTTTTCTAATAACCCGCTGCAGTTTCAGATATTTTCAGTGGTTTGGGTGGCACTCCACAGGGCTGTGTGTGAAGTCCTCTGCTGTACTCCTTTTAAATGACTTTAACACCATTGTCAAGTCTGCCAATAACACAGCTGTGGTAGGCCTGACATCTAACACCAGTGAGTAGGCTCACTTGGATGAAGTGGGGAGTCTGAAACACTGAAAACAGCTGACGCACTACCAGCCCCCTCAGCACTAACAACACTCAGGTGGAGAGGGTGGTCAGATTCAGATACGTCAATGTCTGCATCACAGAGGAGCTGACCTGGTCTAAGCACTTGAACACCTTGGTGAAAAAGGCATAACGACGTCTCAACCGCCTTACTCGATGCCCACTCAACTACTAAAGATCTTCTATGTATCCAGCATCAAACATATCCTGACAGAAGTATTACTGCCTGGTTTCAGAACAGCACACAGCTGATCCACAAAGCTCTGCAGAGAATGGCGTGGTTTTGTTTTAAACTTTATCTTTAGCACCCTGTACAGCACTTTGAGGTTCATTGCTTGTATGAAAATATGCTACATAAATAAATGTTGTTGTCAGCTGACTGCATCACTGGTTGAGCACTCTCTAACCTCCACCATGGCCAAGAAAATTTCCAGCAATAACCTGCCATTCCAACAAGCACGTCTGTGCTATGGTCACAGAAACAACACCTCAGCCTGAAGACCAGTGCAGAGAGACTGAAGGGGAGATTCTGTCCACTGCCCATCCACATCTTAAAGAGCTACATGGCGCCCTAGTGTTAACTCTCTTACATTAAGTTACATTTTGAGTTATTATTTTCCACACATTTTATCATTTTATTATACTGTATACTATTTCAGTCCTTTAACATTAATTATCTCTCTATATATAAAAGGAAAAATGCAAGGCTACGATACGTGATAATCTCGAAAGACATTTAAAAGACCCGCGAGACCAAGGAGACTTGCCACGGTGCATCTCACGGGGACTGTAAACATGAGACTTGGTGCCAAGAGACTGTCCCATGGCTGTAGCAAAAAGGACAGTGGCTGTACAGGCTTTAAAAAGATCAAAGGGTAGCGCGACAGCAGCTACCCCAAACGAGCGCAAGCAGCGTTATACATCCTGCAAGAAAGAATTCAAACACGCCCGGGGCCAGAAATAAAAGACAGGTATTGCTTTTACAAAGTCATGCGAGACCAGGCAGTGAGCCGTCATTTAAAACAAGTCAACAGACCTCTAAGCTAGCAGTTGTTGGATTGCTTTTGGCAGGCAAGCATCATGTGCTCGGAGCTCTTAAAATAACGACATGCCACAGGCAGAAGAGGCAGCTAGCAAGCAGCAAAAAGACAGCAAATGATCCAAAGGCATATCCTTAGCGTACGTTCAGCCGCAACACCCTTCACAACACGAGCAGCATTATACGTCTGGGATTAAAGATGTAAACACGCGCAGGGCAGGAAATGAAGAAACAAGTATTGTTTTTACAAAAGGTTTTAAAGTAAAAGTGAAAATAATGCATATGTAACAATTCACAAGAAAATAATCTCTTTAAATTGTAGATTGCCTGCCTAAGGTAAAGTCATCCCTGATGAATGGGGACGTGGGAATGAGGGGTTCTTTCATCGGATTAGCGCAATTTCAGATGTGGAATGGCAAAATGGGGGAGGCAGCTTGATGAATGAGGTCTCCAGGACTTAAAACAAATCCAAATCATATTATGTGATATCATCTAACGTGAAATTCTACTCCGTACTTCTAGAATTTTTATTTTTATATTGTATTGAGGATTTATTCTGTTCTATGTATTGTACTGTACGGCTCAGAATTAAAAGACAATGAGTAAAATGACAAACTAGAACTTCATAAAGACGTTTACAAACATTGACGCTAAACACATGCAGAGCAGGTTAGAGACGATGACACCAGTGAAATTAGAAAGTCTCAAAAAAAAAAAAAAAACCGGCACTATACACATGTGGAGAAAGTTAAAGGATATGAAAGTAGGAAAATTAGAAAATATAAAAAAGAAAGTAAAGATCGCAGTAGCACAAACAAACAAACTGCCTCATTTAACTATGCACCAGTCTAACTTTGCTTTTGCACAATAATTTCTACACTATTGCACCTTAACACTTAATTCTACTTTATTCACATAATTTAGTTATTTATTATGTTCTACTATACTGTTATCTTTCAATCTATGCCTTTTTGTTAATTTAACTGATATTCTTCTAACTTTGCACAGTTTTTGATAAGCAGATCAGGATGCATTTCACTGCGTGTTGTCCTGTATAACTATGCATGTGACAAATAAAGAATCTTGAGAATTTCAAAAACAGAGTTTACCGCACATGCATTTATTGGTTACTTTGTTAGTGTATATATATTTATCTGTCTGCTTATTTAAAAAGCTACATTTACCCCAGGAGTTAAAAACGTTCTGTCCAGCCCTTGTACAAAAACCTAGACAAAAGCTGGGGTATCACCTTGGTAACCCCCTGTACTTTTGGAACTGAGAGAGGAAAATAGCACGACTTTACAGAAGGAGTCCAATGCAGAACTCTACTTACTTTTTTACTTTGTAAAAAAAAAAAATATTAACTGCTGATGATGTCGATCGTTTTGTCTGTGCTGAAATTCCAAACAGAGAAACCTGTCCTGACCTCATTAAAAAGATTCAGCATATTGGGACTCGCAAGATTACAAATATTGTTTTTACAGAAGTTCCGAAATAAAAGTGAAACTAATGAAATAGCAACAATTCAAAGAAAAACAAATCTTAAAAGTGTGTATCCGGAAAACCAAACACAGGGGTTGGCGAGCAAAGCGAGCAGGGGGCAAAGCCCCCTAGTTTTTTTATTAACATTAACAGTCATTATTCTTACTGTCCTTTTATATGCGTCTTAAATGCTCAGTTTTGGAGTTAAACCACTAAAACTTTCTCCCTAATATGTGGTTTATTTTATCAAGGTAATTTCGTTAAGTGCACTACAAATGTATGCTTGGATAAAAGCAACAGAATGTTTCCAATTTTATCAGAAGTACATATTCAGATAAGGCTGTCACCACTTTTGTTCGATCTTGATGGCAATGCCCATATAAAATGATGTGCCACTATTCTCAAAGACAAGAGTGTCTTCCAGTTCCTTCTGAACAAAGTCGATCATCTACATTGATTTACTCAGTAGACATTGCATTCCAAAGCGACAGACTAGAGAGGACGACATATTCGAGTAAACAGTCTGGGGGACTGCTTAGAAACAGGTGTCGCAAGACTTCAGGGAAGGATCCAGGAAGGACAGTTGACGACCACTTTGACACAAAAGAGAACATAAGAGCTAGAACAGAACAAGTAAGTTCTGCATTTATAAAAATTAAAAACATTTAAACAGAAAATTAAAACTAAACTTGAAGACTGAGATTCTACAACTTTACATTCGGTCACCACTTTCTTACAGCTTCAAGTCGTAGACACATAAATCAAACACTCTATGCAGGATAAATGCATTGTACGGGAGGACTTCCAGGCGCATTCCACATTTATCGTGGACAGAGAAAATCACCACTACACTAAATATTGTAATGTATGTATAATTTGTATGTGACAAATACATTTCTGTTTGGACTTTTTTCTTAGAAAAGCCCGAAATGGAATACCCTGAGCGCTAACAAGCCGCACATTTCAGTAAGACTTTTCCAAAGCAGCAAAGAGAATACTGAGAAAGAAATTGATTGGAACAAAATACTGCAGTCAATGCGGCCCTCCAGAATCGAAACTGAACAGCACGGTGTCTCAATTCCAGCAGGTCTCAAACGTACTGCTCCAAAAGCACACCATCATGTTTGTCAAAGGCCGTCGGTCCTTTGTATAAAGCGAGTCCGTCACTTCAGTTATCTAATTCAGTTGTCTTTCCGGGGCAAACCCTCGACTTTGAAATACTTTTAATTGTTGTTACACTTCAGGCAACAAATCTTTGCCACGCTTCCAGGTTAACCCGCTATTTATTTGCGGCAGCTTAAGGTATTAGTAAAGGGGGTCTACAGGCCACACTTACTCAAAATATTTTGAATGTAAACTGTGCTTCCTATCAATCAATTTTGCTCCCCTTTTTACGAATTGTGCCCTTTTTGTACATCCGGAGAGCAATTGCATTTACTTAAATTGCATGTTTCGAACAGCAACTCTGGCCATAAAAGAGTTTTGAAATACATAGTAATGTCATCAAGGCTGCTTACGTTATTATTGAAATAACATTACAAAAAAAATACAAAGACATCTTAATGTAAAGTATATCTGCAATGTAAAAGAAAACGAAATGTGCCTTTTGCAGCAGTGATTTCTTGTACATTCTTACGTAGCACTTTCTGTTTTGAAGAAAAAGGCAATTGTTGTGCACTATAAAGAGACGGAACTTTCATTTTCTCTTACCTGTGTATGACAAGCTTGCACGGGGTAACCGTCTGATTCGAAAGACGACCCGTTTCTAGGACGAGGCCGCGGCTGAGAACAAGAAAACGTGGGTCAGAAAGAAAAAAAAGGCAATTGCAGTGCTCAGGGACTGTAAAGGTCTTCAGCAGGCGCTTCCATGTCTGTTTACCAGATTGAATTCTGGGAGCATTACGTCGAGCTTCTTCTGACGTCACCACGCAGGCGCCGTACTCGTGACAATACACCGCCATTTTGGATCCTCTTTAACAACATTTCTGAAGTGTTTTAGTGAAACTGTAACTGGTACGGCAGACATTTTGTGCGACCTGTGGGAACGCGTCGGATTGGTTGCCATCTTGGCTCTAGTGTTGGGTAATACTACAGTCTAGAAGCTATGAGTCGCCTTAATATATGTGAAACAGTCTTCATTTTGGCTCTTCGCTAGCTTAAGGCAGTGTTGCGTTACGACAGTCGCGTAACTCCCGGGAACGACGCTCGACAGCCAATAGCGACTTTGAGAGTTACTTCTATTGTTTAACACGTTAGGTTATTACATTTCTTAAGTTGAGAGTCTCCGTTGCAGTTGCATATACGCCAGGCGATGGGGGCCGTAACAGATGGTAAGCATATCCACGTTGTGTGGCGCCGAACGAGTAAAACGAGCCGTCGCTCGTCGATTTTATGTGGTTGCAGTGCAGATTGAATGAAGTCTTGTAAACGCGAAAAAAAAAAACAACTAAGGCAGAGTTCTCGAACAGGCCATATTCGTATCGTTACGGAGAAGGGACATGCTAAATTCGCCTTTGTAAGTGGAGGTTGACAAACGTGTCCCGTCCAGGATTTGTGCCCTTCATGGAAATCTTTGCTTTTTCAGGGAGAAAAACGGGTTCAGGAAATTGACGGAGAATGGAGGTTTGTGTGGTCGCGAATGATGCCATCTCTCTTTAAGTCGCGTGGTTTTTAGGCGTTAAGGACTCGAAGCTGCAAGCCGGAGTCATGTACTCCCTAATCTGTGGGTTTGATTCATTTCGTTACGTGAATTTCAAAGGTATGCTTCAGTCAAGGCAAATGAACGTGTCCGACTTTATCAGAAGTTTGTATTCAGGTAAGGCTGTCGCCGTTTCTGTTGCAGTGCCCAGCATAGGAAATGTCGTATAAAATGTGCCGATATTCTCGGAGACATTGCGTCTTCCAGATACATTTGAACAAAGTCTACCATTTACAAGTGTTTACTTAGCAGGCGCTTTATTCCAAAGCGACTTACTAGAGAGGCCGACAAATTCAAGTAAACGTCACACTTAGGAAAAAGGTGTCACGGGACTTGTGCCCTGTGTTGGCTGGGATTGGCTCCAGCAGACCCCCGTGACCCTGTGTTCGGATTCAGCGGGTTGGAAGATGGATGGATGGATGGATGGATGTCACGGGACTTGTGGAAGTCTGGTTGACTACCACTTAGCCACAAAGATAGAATAGAACAAGCATGTTCTCCGTTTATAAAAACGAAAAAACAAAACATTGATTGTAACATACTGTTAAATGTAAAAGTGAAGCTTCATATTCTAAAAGTTTGTTTTCTCAGCCCACCTTTACAGTTGTGTGTCCTATTTGCATCATACATGCTTTGGACATGTCGACTTAGAGTGGCATTCTACATACTGTATGTCAGGGGTCCTCAATCACAGTCCTGGAGGGCTGCAGGTTTTTGCTCCAACCCAACTGCTTAATAAGAAGAAGTTATTACCCAAGTAACAATTCTGCTCCACTTTAGTTGTCTCACTTGTTAAGATTTTGAACCCTTATTGCTTATTTTAGTATTAATCAGCTATTTTCTTGTTTTTTAATTGGTCCTAATTAGCAATAACATGCAAATGACAAAAGAGACCAACATTTCTCCAGTTAGCTTGTTACCATTTACACCTGTGTGTATTTATCATGCCCTATTGGGTTTAATTAAACACTTGGAAGGAAAGTGAAGAGAAAAAAAATGAAGGACTGAGAATTACTCCTCCATTTTAGCCTTTAAATCATTTGGATGATATCCTTAGACAGAGGAAGAAAATCTAGGATATGAGAATTGCCTGACATAGCAGAGTTAAAGAACTAACAAGCCATGAAATTAAATTATTGGCAAGAATTGCTTTCTAATTGAGCAACCGGGTTAGAACAAAAACCTGCAGCCACTGTGGCCCTCCAGGACTGTGATTGAGGACCCCTGCTGTATGTCGTGGACAGAAAAAAAAATCACAGATGCAAGGAAAGTCAAAAAAGGCCTAAGCATCACAGTACAATATAGAAGTAAAGATTAAAAGAAAACATGCAAAATAATTTTTTTTTCTCGTGACCCAATTTTGCCTGTTTTAGTGTCTTCAAGACTTGTTTATTAGGACTGTCAGATCGAGGTTGGTGGTCCCTGGTCTTCCTTGCAGAATCACCACTGACAGTAATAGCAAGGAGGGGGCTCCCCCTTGGAGAATCATAATACCGGAGCAATGTCAGTTGCTTAAACTGCCGACGGTGGCACTTTCGTGAGACCCTTCTCAAACCGTACAAGACCCTTTCCCGTTGAATACAATGTTGAGTCACGATTCTTCACGACCCAAAAGTTGTCAAGCCATAGTTGAAGGAATTATGGATTAGAGACACATGGTAGGATCTGTCCAAGAGGTAGAACACAAACCACAGGAGGGCAAGTTCAGTGATACGAGGGTCAGAAAGGGTGGCAAAGAGGATGTGATGGTTGTCTGTGTCAAAGGCAGAAGACGGATCAAGCAGGATGAGGACCCATGACATGTTGGCTTAGCCAGCTGTAACGTGTTCATGACAGTAAGTAGAGCTGCTTCGGTGGAATGGCCTCTCTTAAAGCCTGGCTAATTTGGATCAAGCAGTCTGTTCTGCAGAAGGAAGGAAGAGACTTACTTAGAGACGGCACAGTCAAGTGTTTTGGATAGAGAGCAGAGGAGAGGGTCTGGATTGTAATTATCTCAAGTAAAGAAACAGAATTTGTCCTCGGTGTAGGTGAACCTTTGTAGTGGTGTTAGATTGGTACTAAAACTTTGATTTTGGTATTGATCCCAGCTTTTGGACCTCGGTACCAGAACGGTTCTGAAGTAAATAACGGGCGCACTACACACCACTTCCCTCTTCATAACATAGAGTGGGTGTCTAAACATGTGCTTGGGGGTTAGTTGTCCCCCAGTGAAGTATCAATAGTGTTGAAGCTATGAATTGGGGGAAGTAGGGCTGTCCCCTTGAAGTCTCGATTGTGTCGAAGCATGTGGTTTCGTGAAGTCTCCGGTACGCCTTAGCTGGCTTTCCCAGGATACTCTGCTGCATGTCAGGGAGATTTTTGAATGGAGGCTGACATTTACTTCTGGTACCAAATATCCTGAATTGTTCTTACATACTGTTTTGGGTTTTTTGGTACTTTTCTGGCACCGCTATACCGTGCAACCCTACTTTGTATACTGTATATGTAAATTTTACATATCTGCATATTGCATGTTGTTTCTCACTTTATGTTGCAAAATTTATATTTTTTTGTGTATGCAGCATTTAATTTTTAGGCTGTATTTGTAATTAATGTATAGTGCACTAGAAGTAACTATTTGATCCCCTGCTGAATTTATAAGTTTGCTCACATACAAAGAAATGAACAGTCTCTAATTCTTATGGTAGTTTCATTTTATTGGTGATGATTCAGAGGTTCACTGGCAATCTTAAGAAGGGCCTGTAGATGTGCCTTCTTGAGCAGGGGGACCTTTTGGGCTCTGCAAGATTTCAATCCATGACGGCGTGGTGTGTTACCAATGGTGTTCTTGGTGACTGTGGTGGTCCCAACTGCCTTCAGATCATTCACGAGTGTGTAGTTTTGGGCTGACCCCTCACCTTTCCCTGATCATCCTCGCCCCACGAGGCCAGATCTCGCATGGAGCTCCAGACCGAGGGCAATTGACGGTCATTTTATATTTCTTTCATTTCCGAATAATCATGCCAACAGTTGTCACCTTCTCACCAAGCTTCTTGTAGCCCATTCCAGCCTTGTCCCTGACGTCCTTTGACCGCTCTTTGTTGTTGCCCACGGTGGTGGAGAGGTTGGAATGGAAGAAATTGATTCTGTGGACAGGTGTGCTTTATACACATCACCAGTTGAGATCAGGAGGATCTGTGACTGATTGATTGAAGTCTGTGGGAGCCAGAATTCTGTCTGGGTTGTAGTGGATCAAATATTTATTTCACCCAATGTCCGTATATACTCGTGTTTAAGTTCTTCTGCAGATAAGTCGAGGCTTGATTTTACCGTATAATTTCCGGTATTTTATATGGTTGGTAGTACAAGTCAAATGTGGAAAACTAACGCTATTGGTCCAAGAGATTATGATATGCTAATGTCCACCTGAGAGAGTCACCACGGAGCACACTGCCATCTTTTGTTTTCTGTGTAATGTGCCTTCGTGATCACAGAGTAATATCTGAACTATTCTGAAGTGACGTTTGCACTGATTTGCGTTTTTTGTATCTCACACCCTTATACACCTTTATCGTAAGAGCATCCCTTATCTACGATGGAGTGTTTGATCAAAAGGAAATATGAAGCTGGTTTTAAATTAAGTCATTGAAGTAGCAAAAGAAATTGGTAACCGCACTGCTGCAGCAAAATTCGATGTGTCTGAGAAACTGATGTGAGATTGGAGAAGGCAAGAAGATGTAAAAAATAAAATAAGTGTTGCATTTTTGAATGGACATGTAAGTCAGGGTCAGATCTTATGATCGATTTTTTTCGGGTTTCAAGACCCGACTTATATGCGAGTTTATACGGTAATAACTTCTGGATTTTTGGTTGACACTCTGTGTCTCTCCATTAAAATGAAACTACCTTAAAAATTAAGAGACTGTTTGTTTGTAAGTGAGCAAACTTACAAGTTCAGCAGGGGATCATACGCATTTCCCTCACTGTAGTAAGAATAAGTTGAATTTGTTTCCTGTTGAGGTAGCACTATGGCTTTTCGCTGCTGCCTCTCGCCTCAATGGACCTGACTGTATGACCACTGACTTGACTTGGAGTTTTCGTGTTCTCTTGTTTAGCCCCATCTCAAAGAGAAGCGATATTATCATATGTTAAGAATGCAGACACATTCTTACATACATGCCACTTTGCCACTTTTTGAATGTACTAAAAAGCCAGAACTTTTAGAGGATGAAGCACAAATACCGCCATGTTGCAGGTGATTAACCCATTTGCTGCTTGCTTGTTCACTGCTGTGTCCGAAGTCCTTACAATAATCACTTAAAATCTTTTATCAAAGTAGTTCACTACCTACCACCACGTGTAGGACATTTTCTCAAACACGTCAGATCTGTGACCACTGGTGGCTTTGCCAGAAGTGAGAGGGGCAGCCCTGGAGATGGCCGCACTAAGCACAGCACCAGAGGGAAGACAAATGTCATGAAAACAATTAAACAAAAAGTGAAAGACTGACGTAACTCTTGTGCACCAAAAAGATTAGATTGTGATGAGCTTATTTCTGGGTTTCATAGAGAAATGATGAAGACATAGTCCACTAACTGTGAGATTTTGCATGTGGTTAAAAAGGAGAAAAAAACCATAGTTGAAATAAATAGCTATGAAGATGTGGCTGTTCAGACATCAGCATCGATGTGTAAAGCAGATTCAAATTTGTATATCTGTTCAGGTGGTTTGTATTTAAATGTCTCCTTTAGCTCAGGCAAATAAAAAAAAATCCATGCTGGTAAATTCCAATGTAAAATATGAAATCCCATCTGTTTGTATTTGTCACTTTATACTGAGCACCATTTTCTATTTTTTTCCTCTCTCAATAGATGAAGTAATCAGGAAAAGGCTGCTTATTGATGGGGACGGAGCAGGGGATGACAGAAGGATTAATGTTCTCATGAAGAGCTTCATCAAATGGTGTAATTCCGGCTCTCAAGAGGAGGGGTAGGTCCTGGAGCCTTTGTTGATTGTACTCAACATTTAAATGTTGGAATTGTTGCAGAATTGAACCCTGTAGTTCTGAAGTACCGGCTGCTCTTTTTATCCTTTTCAGATTGAGGCATATTATAGAAATTGGGACTAGAGACGCATTAAGTGTATAGGAATAAATTAAATTTGTTTCAAACAGAAAATGAAAAACAAAACGTCTCTGATGCCGCTCCATCATCAGTTATGCTCCAAGGTGGATAGTGAAGGAAGAATATGGCATGAGGAAAGGGAAAGAAACAAAACCAGAGGGTGGAAGTTTACAGTACAGTCTGTGTAAAATATGGCCAGCTGAGAAGATGAAACCTGAGATGGCCTCGTACAGCGCCTTCAGAAAGTACTCGGACCCCTTTACTTTTTACACACTTTGCTGTGTTGTGGCTGTGTAGAACTTTGTCATTTCCGGAAATTTGGCTATTTACAGAAGCTCTTTAAATAAATATATACTTGCACACAAACCAGAATGATTAAAAAGAAACAAAACTTCTGACTTGGCATTCATGGTTATAGTGAGGCACTATACAGGTGTATTGCTGTTTGTATAATTGAGCCCCTGTAGCGTTTCTTGACACACTTCTGCCCAATAATTCATTGGTTGAAAGTCCTCGGTGTGTTTGTCACAAAGAGAATGTGCAGGCATTTTTCATAATGGCACTCGGTTTTGTTTTAATACCCTCCTTTGCTACAATCTGTAGGTAGTCCAAAGTATGCACCATAACTGAACCTGCCCTTTCAATTAGTTTGCTGATTCGGTGAGCCCCTCTTGAAATGATGTTCCCGGCCCAGCATACCACACGAGCTGTCACTGAGTTGTAGACGATGTGAAGGATGTCAGTACCTGCATTAAGTCTCCCAAGACTAAAGAGTCTGCTCTGCCCTCTCTCCGCTAGTCCTTCTGTGTTGCAAGACCAGTCCAACTTGTCATTAATGTGGACCCCTAACTACTTGTAGGAGTGCAGCACCTCAACATCCACTCCCTGAACAGTGACTGGAGACACTGACTGGATAGTGCGACAGAAGTCAGTAAGCAGTTCCGTAATTTTGCTGTTTGCTGATGTTACGTTGCAGACAGCTCTCTTTACACCACGAAACAAAGCTCTCCTCCTGACTCCTGTCTTCTGTCTCATCCCCCTTCAATACAACCCATAAGTGCAGGATCACCTGAGAGTTTCTGTAAGTGGCATGAGCTGGTGTGTTCTATCTATCTAATCCTGCCAACTACGCCTATCTATCTATCTATCCATCCATCCAGAGTGAAGATAAAAGGATACAGGGCTGTTCCTTTTGGTGCGCCAATGTTGCTCACATCTATATTAGACAGTAATTTTTTTTTTTTTATTAATAATTATTGTTTTCACATTTGTTTAAAATAAAAAAAAAAAAATCCAGTTTCCTATAAGCAGTGTGTATCTTTTTATTATTTCAGATATACACAATACCAGCGGATGTTAGGAAGTCTGACACAATGTGAATTCTCAATGGGGAAGACACTGCTTGTATATGACATGAACTTGAAGGAAATGGAGAACTATGAAAAAATATACAAAGATATTGGTAAAGAACATAAAGTTCTTAATCTTATTTTTTTCAGATTGACAGTATACTTGTTGTTTTTAAATATTTAATTCATCTTTCTTTATTTTTGTACAGAACACTTTCTTTGATAAGCCTGGGGATTTTACACATTTGTAAATGAAAAATGTAACCTTTAATAGAAGCACAGATATTGTCAATAATATGGATACATTAATGTTTAAAACAAATCTCTTAATAAAGTAAATGAGACGTTTTCCAGATGGTTGCAGCATGTCTGTCCGCTCAGTCACCATTTACCATTAAAGCTCCTTGTACGGTAGGGTCTTGCCACCAGATTGTCCTGTGATTATACAGTGGATATTACAAGTCTACATGCCCCTGTTAAAATGATGGTTTCATTTTTTAAAATCACAAAAGACTAAGACAAGTCATGTCAGAATTTGTTTTGAGCTTTATTGTGAAATTACAACCTGTACAAAGACAGTGAAAGCAAATCAGATATTGTTTATAGTAAAAATCAAAAGTTTACAAAAACCTTTTGGCATAAGCGTGCACTCCACTATTATAATTAATAATGTGACCAATCACATTCAGCCGCATGTTAAATAATTAATAATGTGACCAATCACATTCAGCCACATGTTAAATAGTACTGACGCTGTCCAAACTGTTTTGGTTGAAAAGTGGTCCTCAACCCTGAGGTAGAGAACATGCAATGGTTTAGGAAGTGTCTGGTAATAACAGCCATTAAAGAGTAGCTGAGTAAGCTTAACATCATAAGGACTGGGCAGGGGACACTGATGGGTCAGGGCTACTTGTCACCAGACTGCCCTTCTGAGATACTGGGCTGTTAGAACACCATTGCTGTGTGAAGTACAAGTGTGGAAAGGTGGATGTCCTTAAGCTGTAGAATGTAATACTGTGTGGAGTTTTGATCGCCACCTGAGCCATGAAGAACAAATAAAACAATCTGTTCATCTTGATGAATTTATTTTAAAGCCGTAGCTCACATCCAGTTTAAAGGTTTCTTTTATAATATTAAAAGGTTCATTCAACAGACACACAGGATCACAGATTAAAGTTTCTTAATAGTGAAATTTGATACCACTCCAAACAAAAATATAGCTACATAACAAAAGGTAGTAATTATCTTACTGACAGTATCTTGGATACGTTAGATTAACATTATTAATCCCAAGGGGAAATTTAGATTTTTATTCAATGTATATTTACATTTAAAACTAGACATTAGCTTTAGCATGATTGGTTTTCTTGAACAGCATGTTCTTGTATTTTTTGAACACTGCGCTGTATGTGGTGTCCACAGTGCCAATGATAACTCCATCCGGGGAACACGTGGGACAAACCTGCACAAGAAAATGGACAGAGCTGATGGCAAATACAGCAATAAAAGCCTTAATTATCATTCTGGGTTATCGTTAATTATTTAAAAACCATCTTTAGGGTGGTCCAGATCTAACTATGCAACTTACTGAGAAGATCGTTCCTCCCCCAAACTATGCGACTCTTCAATTCCACCCGGGGGGGTAAATATTAACATTATACAAAGATATTGTCTGTTTTTTTTTTTTTACCTGCATTATTATCAATCTTTAATATTGTTTTTTGTATCAGTATGCTGCTGCTGGAGTATGTGAATTTCCCCTTGGGATTAATAAAGTATCTATCTACTTTTAATTAAATGCAGTAATTGCATAATTAGATCTGGACCACCCTGTAAAGTGGAGACCACAAAAAATGTGGTTACCTGTTCCAGTTTATGTAATGCTGCCTCCAGCAAACTGTGTGGAAAAACAGTCGACTGCAGAGACCGCTTTTGTTTACCCTCAAGTTGTCTGAAAATCGTGATGTTTTGATTGTAGGAATCTCGGACTTACATATTTGATCATTAAAATCAAGGTTTGTCTTCTATATATGTAACAAATAATGTTCTGCATTGTAAACGGTCTTTTATTTCTTTTTTGTTCAATACTCTATAGAGCAAAGTATATCAGCTGCCCATGAAAAAATAGCCGAGTGTAAAAGAGAAATTCTTCAAGCAAAGAGAATACGGAAGAATAGACAGGGTAAGAGCTGCCTGCTTAAAGATTTGATTAGTAATGCTGCATTATGTAGCATTTTTGTAACAGCTTTACAGTATTTTGGTTAGACAGCCATATAGTAAATATCACTGGCTTTAGTATGGAAAAAGTACATGTTTATTTAATTGTTTGAAATTTGCATTTGTCATTTGCATTTCTAAAATAAAAAGTATTAGAGTACAGGAATGCAAAATGTGACATACGTAGATAAGATAGATAATTGTTTCATCTTTAGTCATGACTGGAATGTTCTTATTCATTTTAATGTTTACAGCTTCTTATGTTCTCCTTTCAAAGAAATACATGAACGTTGTTTTGAGTCGTCTGTCCTTCTTCTGCAGTCAGTTGTGCTGAACTGGGAGCCCACCGACACCATTAGGTGCTTCATTAAAAGGGATTGCTCTGCGTTTTTTTCAGTGTGCACAACAGTTTCATGTCTTTTTTTCATAACACGTTACACAAGTTATCCATTTCTTACTGTTCTCTTGTATGTGTTGCATCAGGCTTGCTTTAGTTAGAAATCCTACTCAGCCAATAAGAAATTGGAAAAGTAATGTCTTTGAATGGACAGTTGCTCTAGTGTATGGAAAGAAATAATACAGTTTCTTGACACTTGTTAAGTTATGTATTCTCTTTCATTTTCTAGTGTTAGATCTGTTGGCATACATTACTAAAGTCCTTGTTATCCTATCTGTTACATACTGTAGTGGGGGAGTCTGTGTCTTTCCCTTTTCTGCAGATAAATTTTGAAGTATTTTCTGTAATAGCGAGTTGGACTTGAACACGTTAAACACAAACTGAGAGCGTACAGGAGTGGGCCATTTCTGTTTTTAATACATTTAACTCTTAGATGCTTTTCTTTTGCATGTGTAACTTCATCCTCGCTTCCCTTTGTCCAAACTCATCTTTATTTTCTTCATTCTGTTTCCCACAGAATACGATGCTTTAGCAAAGGTAATTCAGCAGCATCCAGACAGGCACGAGACACTAAAGTAAGTAATGCAGCTTTATTTCCAAATTCTTGATGCGTTTTGGAGACTGTTAACATTGCAGTCACTTATTAAGAATACATCTTTACTGATAGTTTTCCGTGAGCGTTGGATGTTTATATGCATGATCATACTTAAAACCAGTTTTTATAGCATGGGGCCTAATCTTATATATAAATGTCTGTGTGGAAGTGTGTGTGTCTGTCTGTCCGGCCCGAAGTGAGAGGTGGAGTCGTGGTAAGAGCTCCACCTCCGAGGAAACAGAAAACTCGCTTAGCCGCTGATAACGCAAGCGAGGTGAGCACATCAGGAAAACGAAACCACCAAAGAAAGACAAAGTCGCTTTGCTGCTATCATCAGCGAAATGGTATCCCTTTTACTATTCATCCCGCCGCTAATGCACAAGCGAAGTGAGCACATCGGCAAAACAAATCCTCCTAGAGAGAGACACACAGTCGTTCCTTTCAATTACCTGACATCTCTATATTTCAGTTTGTTTTCTGATGATTTCCATAGTTTCTAGGACCCCGGGCTTTTTATTGCACAGGCTTACACAGCTAGTTTTTACATAAAATTCTTCAAATGTTCTTGTGTATATGTTACCGCTAAAGCTCGAAAGCTGTTAATGTGCACATTACCTAGCTAATCTGCAGATTAACTGATTTGCTCCGCTAACGTGCAGAATTAAGAGTTTTCCTCATTTTACCTAGGTAATGTGTACATTAACGGCTTCCGTATCGTTAAAGTTCAAAAGTTTGTTTCTCTCATTTCCTTTCCCTACTCCTTCCCCCTCTCCCTCCACTTTTAGTTTGGTTTCGCCAGCGTCATGTCATCGCCGGTTGTTTTTATTTCTCATAATTTGCGTCGGTTGCCGGTGCGTAGCATAGCTAATTCTGTTTTCAAATTTGTTTCTGCCTGTTAGCACGTGAATTTGTGTCGTGATTTTTTTTAAAGCAGAAAGAATATGGATCAGAAAATACAGCGTGATGAAGCCAAGAAAGGTTTAGAAAAGCAAGCAAAGAAAATGTTAGCAGTTTCTAATGCAGAGCCCCCAAATGTCGATGAAGATGTCACTGTGAGAATTAAAGTACCCAAAGTAGACAGAGCAAAAACTGATGCCCGCTCGATTTTAGCTGTGGTTCTTAGTAAAACAGAGGATGGCTTTTATAAACTTGGTACTAAAACAGGTATTTTAAAACAATTGTATGCAAAATCTGAATTCAGTGTTTGCAAAGAGATTTTTAACGAAAGAAGATGTCCCTGCTGTAGAAATATCTTTATGTCAAACAGCAATAAAACAATCCCTTGGTACTGGGCAGGGTTTCAGAAAATGTGACTGCAAATCTAAATGTACCACAAAGAGACGTGCTTGTCGCAAAAACCAATTGCTATGTAATTCATAGTGTCACCAATCTTTAGATTGCACTAATAAGTAAGCATAATTTTATCATATGTTTTGCAAATTCATTTCCTTAATTTTAATAATATTTTAAACCGTTTGATTCTTTGTATTATAGTTTTTTAATTGATTGATGATTGATTCTATCAACTAATTTGTTGATTGTTTGATTGTATTAACTTGATTCTTTAGATATCGAAAAATAAATAGCATTATGTTAATCTAAGCGTAAAGAAACGTTGCTGTTGTTCCAACAAAGATCTTATTTTCACTTTGAGTGCCTAGTAGGTAATTTGCAGATTATCTAGGTAATTTGAGAAATGAAACCATTTTCGGCACTTTAACGGATCACCCTAGTTAATCTGCACATTACCTAGATAATCTGTAGAATAACTGATTTCTGCACTTTAGCGGTAACATACTTACTGTATATGTAGTGGAAAACTGTGTATATAATATATATTGTAGGTGTGTGTATGTGTGTAGATTGAGTAATTTTTATGGAAAGAAGTGTATAGTGTAAAAGTTTTTTAGTTTGCCTTTTAAATATTATGTCTCGGTGAGAGCTTCTCACGGTAAATGGCAGTTTAATGTCAGTATAATTATAAACTGTACAGCATGCACGTTGCAGTATCTGGTGCCGAGTCCAAGTTTTCTGACCTTCCCGGTAATGCTAAGGGATCAAAAATACAGTCGAATGTTACCAGCACACCTTTAGGTGCAAAACGTTTATAAGTAGCTGCCACATTGGATGTGAAAGGGTCTTGCTGTAGATACCTCCATATATGTAGTGAAAAAGTGTGTGTGACATCTAAATAATGTAGGTGTATAGAATCATTTTTAAGGAAAGGCGTGTAGAGTGTCATGAGGTTTTCATTTTGTTAGTATGCTTTGTAAATAGGATATCTCATTATTATTTGGCAAAAGTGTGTCAAGAAATGTGACGGGGGCTCCTTTATAAAAGTGGCAATGCAACTTTATAGAGTTGGACTGAGACTGCTCCTTTTTAACTTTAGACAAGTCAAACATTTTCTTTCTTTATGTGTTTCATGTGTGTTTGTCATTTGTTTGTTTATAATAATTATGTATGGATTTATTTATTAGACTTCTTTAAAAAGTAGGGCTGAGCAAGTTAGTGTTATTATTGTGTTAATGCATTAATTAATTAATGCCAACAATTATTTGATCGCGCGTTAACACAATTTTTGTTGTTGTTATTATTTTGAAAGCCGCAGTCTCACTAGCGATCAATAGAGATTGGTAATGTTCTTGTTACAGCACTTTTCGATATGCTTTTGCTAGAAGGAAAGTTAGCTTTGTTGATTTGACATGCATGAGTAGAGACGAGCAAACAGCTTCTAAAATGGCATGTGGAGAGACACCAAAGGGAGTGCTGAAAGCAAATTTTTTTTCATATTATCGCTGAATCTGACTCAGATTTATCAGACTCCGATTTTGATGCAAGTGATCTGGGGATGTAGGTCGAAAACGAAAGTGAGGTACTGGCATTAGCTGATCGTGGTGCTGAACACGTTCGTGTAGCTGATGCACCAATGGCAACATTCGCCTTGGAGTACAGACGCTTACGATGACAGGAGGTATAAACCATATTGTCTCTCACAAAGACAGCCAGGAGCCAGCCCACCGTGCATTCCTGCTCGCTGTTGAGCCGCTGCAAACGGGCAGCAACAGACGTTTTATGTTGATTAATGTGTGAAACCGTTGCTTTGTGCGCTTTTCAGAAAACTGAGTTTTTTGGGGAAAATATTCAGCCCTCAAAGAGTTGCTACTGAACATAAGACTGCTTATGCTGCTCCCTGATAAAAGAGAATGTTTCTGCTGGCATCTGTTCAGATAAAAAAGAAAACCGATTTACAAATGTTAACTTGCTGTTGCTCGTGCCTGAAGGTGCCTGTTATAATGTTGTGATCGTGGCTCTGGACTCGGAGGGTGACAAACGAGATAAAACGTTAACGCCCTGTCAGTGGCAAATAGCTTTGGTTTTATATTTGATTTGATTACATTCATGTTTAAGTTGAGATTTGCAAGAAATATTTTAACTGCTACTATGTAAAGGGAATACTGCTGTTAAAATTGTTTTGTGTTTGCAAACCAAATACACACAATACACTACCTTGGAGTTCATTATTGAATTTTGCACATAAAAATGTGATAGGTGGATACATAGATAGATATGGAAGGCACTATATAATAGATTGTTAAATAAATATTCTATCTGTCTATCATCTGGTGCCTTTTATGTCTGTCTATTTATTAATTATATAGTACCTTCCATATCTATCATGCAGTGCCTTTCATGTATGTCTGTCTGTCTGTCATCCTGTGCCTTTCATGTCTGTCTATCTATTTATTATATAGTGCCTTTCACATCTATCTATCTAAATGGTAATACTCTGGAAGAACAATTAATAAAGTCATCTTGAAAAAATGCAAGTGGATTTTTCTTCTTCTTATTTAAAATGTATTTTGTCCTTGCAGACAGCTTGAAGCCCTTGACAAAGAACTGCAGCGCCTCTGCCATATAAAAGAAAGCGTAGAAGAAAAGGTACCCAAGATGTCTACTGTAGCCTGTCTCCCTGTGCCTGATTTATGAAATGTATTTTGAACTTAACAATTTGCTGTTTTCCTGTTGTCTTTATGTACTTAGCTGGAATTGAGAAAGAAACAGTTTCACGTCCTATTGAGCACCATCCATGAACTTCAGCAAACTCTGGAAAGTAAGTATACAAAAGAGAAATTATTCCTTTTATTTTCTCATTTAAAATTAAGAGAAACTTACTGAGATATTTTCAATAAATTATATTGTATGTACATATTTGTGTTATATAATAGATCTTCTAGGAGCATTGTAGCATCGGCTTTAATTAGTTCATCATGACACTGTAGTGAAGGTGAGTAAAGTGAGGTGCCTAACAGACTCAATGGGGATATCACAAGAGGGGTAAAAGGCGACTTTTATCAATTTCAGTAGTTGGTTGGCACGTCAGAATAGTCTGTTAACTCCACTGCAAAAAGCATTAGTAATAAAACTTGTTTTCATTTAGTCAGTCAGTCATTTTCAAATTGTTTAAAAAGATTTTGGACCACAGAGCTTCATTGAGGCTCAGGCCAGATTTAAACTTCATGTGGGGACAAAATTTTGGAAAAGGAAGGAAAGTTTCTGTTCTCTGAACAGGCGGCCTTCCTTTCATTGATGACAGTAGATGTTCTCAATCAAAAAATAGGAAGAGGCATTCCTAGAAATGAAAGCCCACACATTACTAACAATTGAGAAAAAGAACGAAGTTGGTTCTGGTTGAACTTTCTGCCAACATTACAACTTGTGGATGTGAGTTTGTTAAAGCAGCACACAGAACGATACAAGCACAGTGACAACAAGCGTGGGGGGAGAAAGGGAAGGACACCTACAATGTAAGTAAGAGCAGGTACTAGCAAAGTGAAAAGTGTGATGAGGCGAGTCGGCATCAGAGTGCTGTTATATAACACACCAGCTTTCAGAAATTGTAAGACCGATGTTACAGCTTTCACAGAAACTCTCCACATGAACTACAAGCCGTATGGTGGTGGTTGGGGGGGTTGTGTACATACATACGGTAGGTATAGATGTAAAGTGAACCCGTGTTTCTGCACAGTACAACTTCAGTCACCTAACGTGAGGTAGAACTGCAGCTTGAAAAACCACAACAGCAAAAGCAGCAGAAAATAAATAAAGGCCTGGCCGTCATGTATGAGCTGCCATATATCGCTAGAAAGACGCTGCAGATCTTGTAAAGCTGTTTTAAGACCAGGGTTGTGCAGTATACCGGTACTGAGGACAACGCATTTTGAAACTGTATGGGATTTACAGTACCAGAAGTTAACATCTGCTTTCCTCTCCGATCCCTCGACACTTGTATCTCATTTGTGGAAAACGTCTCCTTCGCAGACTTCGTAAAGTGAAAGTACTGTACGTGCTTCAATGCAATGAGACCACCACTACCATCCCCTCTCCCACCCAAAATGTATATTATATTTCGGTATGCTTTTACATTTTTTTTTTTCCCTTTATTTTACAGATGATGAGAAATTTTCAGAAGTTGAGGAGTCCCAAGAAAGCCAAATGGAAACAGAAAGTGGGAAGTGAAAGCAAGCTCACCACGTCACTGTACCTTTTAAATTGTTCAGAAACCTACAGTTGGTAACATTGCTTGTGGTTCAGAAAGTTTTGGGTTTCTGTTAGGTTGTGACTACATTTGGATTTTGTGTAAACTCAGCTTTGAAGAAGGCCGACCCTTATATTTGTATATAGTCCTGTGTGTGTGCTGCGGACAGGTCAAGAGTATAGAAGAGCTGCTGCTCCTGTATTGGTATTCACAGTCCTTTTTGAAATTTTATTGAAATTCCATAGTCCATTAAACCATTTTCAGTGTTTTTCAGGTTTTGTCATATGGTTTCATTTTTTGTTATGTTTTTCAGATTAATCTCCGCTAATTTACCCCTTAAATGTAAATACTTTATGCAAGTGTGGTTTTTTTTTTTGTTTTTTTTTTTACACACGTGGGGTGCAAATCCAGAAAGAGTGAAGACATCAGACATGCAGTGTAAAATGTGAGGTGGGGCGCACGTACAGTTTGTACATGCGACTCTGTGCGTGGCTGCAGCGCTGTGATGTATCACTGACCTTGAAAAGCATCATGGGGTGCTGGGGGTGGGGGGGACTTCATCTAAACTGGCCGCACAGCAAATCTCCAGAAAAATATTTAGTGCAGAAGTTCACCAGTAAATGCGGTATATTCGTTTGAAAGATGCTTTGGTGATTTTTTGGTTATCGACTTGTCTGTAATCTTCCAATGTGTGGATAGAAACTGTCTCTGAATCAACCAGTGGCTCGGAGGGGAAGAGTAAGAAAAGCAGCTGCGTGGATATCTGACGCCTTTCATTCTCAATGATTGCATCTTGTATTTGTTCTGATGGGAAGACAGCTGGGTGCCAGTCACACTCTGTGCCGCCTTCACCACCCTCTGCAGTGCTTTGCACGCTTGTCCCACATTAGGATTTGATATAGCCTACGTGGATGGCCACCACTGTGCACCTGTACGAGTCTGAGAGGACTGATGGAGGAGCACACTCAAAGATCCAAAGACAGGACTTGTAGCTACAGCAGCATGGACAAATCTTGAACCATTTTTGAAAGCCCACTTAACCAATTGCATTGCCAATATTGAAGAACAAATAACTGTTAAATAGGTAACATGATCCATTTCTTCCTCTCATAATATTGATCAGTAGATTTGAACTGATCGATATTAAGGCGGGTAGTGTGGTGTAGCGGTTAAGGCTTTGGGTATCAACCCCTGAAGTTGTGGGTTCAGATCCCAGCTATTAACACTGCGTGACTACAAGCGAGTCACTTCATCTGCTCGGGATCAAATTGTAAAAATCAAAGAAATGCCAGCAGTTGTATCTCAAGTGTCCCAAGTTGGCTGACCGTGTCTCTCATCTCTTCACCACCTAATAGCTCATGGGTGGTGAGCATACTGGCGCCAGATATCTGCCAGGTGGATGCTGCATGTTGGTGGTTGAAGTGGCTCCCACCTCTTTATGTAAAGCACTATGCAAGATCCAAGGTCTTTTTCTGACCTCTCTGGGCCTAAACTGACGATGGGTGTCATTTTTAGTGTAAATTAACCATCCAGGAGCTGTCAGAGCCCCCTGCTAAGTGGCTCTGTGACACAGTGAAGAAAAATCTACAGCCATCTTTAAAACTGGGTGACATTTTCAATACCCTGTCCTTTGTGACATTTGAAATTTATTGCACTTTATAAATAGAAACATCCTTTCACTGAATTGCTGTGGGTTTATACCCCCCTCTAGTGGTCTTTAGTGAAAGCACAGTTTTGTTTTTTTTTTTCCTCCTGCCTTGCTGTTGATTTTTTTTTATTTCGGATTTTTTGCATGTCCTGTTATGTCCTGCACAGATGGCACCTGGGACATGAGGATGGACTCCACAGTGCAGCTGTAGAAGTTCATGGGACCTGATGGAGAAAGGCGTGCAGTGACGGCGAACGTGCTGGTGAACCGCCAAGACGTGTTGTGTCCACTTCAGTCCATCAGTGATGGTCACTCCACAGAAACGGCATCGGCTGTTTCAGCTCTGTGGGGACATGCTGGCCTTGCAAAGCATCATGGGGCGCTAGGAGAAAAAAATAGTTTGCCTAAGCTGGCTCACTTGATGAATTTTCAAGTAAAAATTGAGCAAAACAAATCCAGAAAATTTGCTGCAAATTTCGCCAATCAACAATACAAAGACGGCAGTGGAGATTTCACTTGGGCAATACAAGTGCTGGTTAACTTTATTATTTAAATATGTTAAGTGTCCGTCTAGCAGTGGTGTTCCGTGTTTCTTTTGGTTCCTTTAATTAATCTTTATTTATCTGGTTTAGTACAATGCTATATACTGTATATCCTGACATTCCTTCTTAAACTCTGTGCCTTGAGCATGGGAAAGGCACTATATAAATAAAATATATTGCTAATATTAGTCTAAAGACCTGAAGCCATTTGTTGTAACAGATGTGTAGAGGCAATCAGGAAGGGGGCAAATACTTTCTCACAGCACTGTGCTGCTTATTGGAGGAGCTTCATATCCAAACTGCTGCACATACTTGATTTACAGGAGACTTTTTTTTTTTTTTTTTTTTTCCCCCCTCGGTGGTCTCCAGTAAAAATCCTGTGTTGCGTGTCATGGATGACTCTTTGAATTTCTGTATCTAAATGGTCTGTTACTTGGCATGACCACCCGAGTTCTCCAGAGACTTTGATGCTAGTCCCTGCCCAGAAATCAGCTGTGTGGAGTTTGTCGGTTCTCCCTGTGCCTCTGTGGGTTCCGGTTGGCCTTCTGGTGCTCAGGTTGGGTTTATGGTTGATGCCTCTCGTCGGAGTGATGGTGATGTACCATTACATTTACATTTAGAAGACCTTAATGTGTTCTGCTTTTATGTGAATCCCAGTCTATCCTGATGGTTGTAGCAGGAAGATGTCGACTCTCAAAATGAGAGCTTTCATGTGTATGAAAAGAGTGCGCCTGGCGAGTCGCTCATTCATGTTCTGTTAGAAGTACAGCAACCCCTGTTGGTGGCAGAGGTGGGATATGAATGTAACGTCTTTGTGGATTGAAGTCCAAGTTCTTTATCACACAGAAGCTCTTCTTCCTGAGTGGTTCCTAATCTTGAGAATGTGGCGGTTTAAGGCTGATGGAGGTGTTAACACTTCATGTGGAGCTCATTTTTCTGTATCCTCACAAAGAAGAAGGAACTTCAAACCAGCCGATTCTCAATCTCACTTGATATTCCTGTTTGGCAATGAAACTCAATACACCTAAACTGCCAGCCAGGGCGCCGTAGGGAAACGTCTCTGTGACACTCCGAGGAGCACAAAGTGGTGTGGGCAGGTGCCCCCGTAACACCTAGAAACCGGCGAGTAACAAACACACCCAGGCAGACCTGGACCACGGCGGACCGAGTCCCGGGACACTATGTGGAAGCGGCTTCTTGTTGTCATTTGTCTGGCTCTGCCCTCCGGTGAGTCCTCCTATTCAGTCAGTGGGATATTAGAGGCCGGGAACAGGCGAGAGGAGAAGGTGCATGTTGGGAAAGAGCAGTCCGAGCGAATCAAACAGAGACCTGGACAGATCAGGGAAAAAGGCGTTATATAAAAAGAGATGGAAAAGGTATTAATCAATAGATGGGTATGAAAGGCACTATATAATAGGTACATAGACAGGAAGGGTACAATTTAATACAGGTGTTATATAATAGTAATGGACAAGGCATCGATATCGATATGAGTGGCACTATATAATAGACAGATAGGAAAGGCACTCCATAATAGAGAGAGATTCAGGCAAAGAAGGGAAACGCATTATATAACAGACAGAAGGGAGAGCTGCTACACACAGTAACAGCCACAGATGAAACGCACTATAAAATAAGTAGCTAGACAGAGAGATGGGAAAGGTGCTATATAACACACAGATTTATTTGGCCCTTTTGATATTTTTTTGACTCTCTGCATTTCAGAGTTCCATGGTTTCTCTCCCCCGTGTGAGGCATTTTGATATTTTTGGGAATCTGAGTTTTGTAATTTTAATTCCTGCTTCCCATTTTAGGGATTGCTTAGGCTGAAGTGTGCAGATGGTAGTTGGGGACTGGCTGCCTTGGGGTGAGGCTTTATCTAGGAAGGTCAGCAAAGGCCCTGCCCTGCTATATGCCATGTTTGTGTCGACATCACACAGCATACTTTTGGTACTCCAGGGCATTTTTCATGGTAGGAAGGAATGGACATTTTTATAATTTTTTTTGTTATGCTTTACAAGTCGGTATTTCCTGTTGTGGAAAACACTGGACTGCAGGCTCAGTTGCATGTCCTGGTCCAGCTGTTACTGCTGAGATTTTTCCGAGTGGGTGGGCTGCTGTTTCCAGGTCTCTTATCCTGGTTTTTTTGTCCATCTCTCTAAACTCCCCCTTTGCTGTGCCATCTTCCTGCTCTCCTCTTCCTGTAGATGTCTTCAGTGCCCTGACTGTAACTGTGGACCCTCTAATCAAGACCATCGCCGAGAACTCTCCTGGTGGGACATCGGTGGCTTCCATCAACGTCTCCGTGCCTGCTGGCGCCACTCTGAATGGAAACCCTGTCATCGTCAATGCCAGCCCCGCATACCACCCGTTCTTCATTGCTTCCAGTGCTGCCAGCCAGTGGAGTGTAAAGTTCTGTGTGTTGGTGCCCTATTAGTGGCTCTAGAGATGGCGGGGTGGTCCATGGCGAGGGTAGATGGTGACTTGCACCTGAACTGGGAGGGCAGCCATCTAATAAGAAATGAATAAATGTCTTTCATGTACCAATCCTCCTTTCTTCCACGATGGGTTCCTACTCGCAGCGCAGCTCGGTGTGAATAGAGATGTGGGGGCCGAGACTCATTTGGACACTCATCTCTTACTCACACGCTCTCTTTGTCTCACTCACTTTCTGTTTATGTCTCGTGGCATTTATTCTCACTTGTTTTCCAACTTGCTGACACACACATTCACTTGCACACTTATTTATTCACTCACTCCATCTTGCTCAGTCCCTTGTTCACTATCTCACTTATTCACTCTTTCACTGTCTCACTCTTGTACCGACTTTCATACTCCTTAATGCACTTCCTCACACATTCGCTCATTAACTCTTTCACTGTCTCACTCATCTGTCCTGTCTTTCTGTGAGTGACCCGTTTGCTTGCTCATATACCTGTTTACCATTTCACTTCTTTGCTCACTCATTCACAGTCTCATTCCCTTGTTCTTACATGTATTCCTTTACTTACTCACTTTCTCTGTTTCTGTCTCGCATATTAACACAGTCACTCAATCTCTTACACACACAAACTCTCAGCTGCTCTCACACTCACTCCCTGAAAAATAATGAAAGTTCATCAAACGCAGTGACTGACCCTCTGCCTGGGAATTATAGGAAGGGGGCGGCCCTCCTGCTGTATGCTGGGAATTACAGAAAGGGGGTGGTCCTCCCAGTGTATACTGTGAATTACAGGAAGGGGGCAATCCTCCTGCTGTATGCTGGGAATTACAGGAAGGGGTGGTCCTCCCACTATATGTCAAGGTGGCCCCGCTCCCTGAAATTCTACCTGAAGAGGCCAGGGCACAGAACTAAACCAATTAACACAAACATAAAAAATACATCCATAATAAATCATTCCAAATCGAGCCGCCCAGGTGTGACCACCAGCCGGTGTGGGGTCTGCACGCTCCCCTCATGTATCTGTGGTGCTTTTCCCGTCCAGTGCCCTCTTACTGTACGCCTAAGAGATACTCAAGTTAGATTAAATGGTGACACCTAATTGGTCCCATGTGGGTGTCTACATTGGCCATGCCCTACGATGGGCTTGTGTCCAGTCCAGGAAAAGTGCCAGCTCGCTATAATCCTAAAGTGGGCAAACCAGCTAAAAAAAAAAAAGAAGGGGGATAGATGGATGGATGTGATGTGTAAGCTGATGTCTGTTTCTGTTTCTAGGTGATCACCGACTCCGCTCCCATTCTGGATTTTGAAGCTGTTCCCACCTACAGGTTGCAGATCCTGGTGCAGGATTCCAAGGGGAGGTCCGCCTCCCAGTTCATCACGGTGGAGCTGAGCGATGTCAACGAGCCCCCCTTCTTCACCGGGGCCCTGGCACTACAAGGTATCAGTCTAGACTGGGGGGTCCGACTCTAAGGGGAGGCCCACATTGCCTTCCCACGTCAAATTAGCTCGACATGGGCTGTTGAGTCTACTGAATTTCATTCTAATCCCACCCACTAATGTGAGGGTCTTTTGTCAATTTTGTGGCATTTTAAATCATTATTCTTTATTTTTACCCTTGACGACTTACTGGTCACTTAACAAATTCAGCAAGAACAAAAGTGGAAATTGGAATCTGCTGATGTTAAAACTGGCAGCATTGTAGGTGGGCTGTGGCAGACCCCTGCTGAAACCCTAAGGGTTCATCCACTCCCAGTCCTTTCAGACTCCAGGCGTGCCAGCTAGGCAAGGGTCCCAGCCGAGCGTTACACCCTTCTTATCCAATATGTTCTGTTGAGCTGTTCCTGTTCCACTTTGGATTGTAAATGTTCCCGCTGTTGGAAGTGACTATAATAACATCCCATACTAATCGTGTGACTGTTGTAATATGGAGTCCTCTCACAAGTCATCTCCTTTCTTACTGTCATGTTACGTGTCATGTTCTTCTCTCCCTCATCATCATTTCATTAACACTTTTATTCTTGTGAAATTTTCACAAGCACAGTTAGCTAGTAAATAAATAGACCAGACGATGGTTAATGTGAAACAAAGCCAAGGGTCCAAGTCATGACACAGTAGCCAGAGCATCAAAGGGGTAAAGACCGAGACTCGTACGTCAGGAACAAAAGGAAATCGAAAAGCCAAAACCCACAAACCTAACGAAAGAGAATTTAGAATCTAACTCTGCTTCATCGAGATGTTAATTAAAAGTTGAGTATCCACCGAGCAATAACACAAGCTGGCAACGCCGTTGCAATACTCTAGTGACGTCAACTGTGTGACAACTGCAGCCACGTGACGTCCTCCAAACAGTGACGTGAAGAATCCAAGCGATTGTAGCTGCGGCCCTCCAGGGCTCCACTTTCACATTTCACATCAATGGCTACGATTAGGCTTGGGGGAGGAGTTATCTGACTCAAGTCAAGTAAACCACATGACAAAAACCTGCAATCCAATTGGCTGTCCAGCGGAGATCCTGAACCTCTGTGGGTCGATAAAACAAGATGTGAGCCAAAATAAACCTTGTCAGTTTGCACCAATCCAAAAACGAAATGACGCAAACAAAATGATACGTAAAACAATGTGTTGCTACATTTACTTTAAGGCGAGTTTTCTTTGTGCTGAAACTTTACTCCAGTGAGCTGCTGATGGGGGCGTCCTGTCACACGCACCTCGGCCTGAATTTCTCACTGTTAAGTGACAGCCGTCTGAGGCACCGGGGGGGACGACGTCAGGCCGTGCTCCTCAGTAACGTTTGTGTGTCGCATTTCTGTAAAGCTCCATAGATGTCTGCAGCCTCCACTTGACTTGGTCAGCCACGGGCTGGACGGGAGAATGTGAGAACTCCCAAGTGTGAAGGGCCGCTTGGTTGCTTAAGAATCTCGACTCTGCCGTTGGGCATCTGAAGGACGTGAAGACTCGCGTCCTAAACAGCTGAGGGTGGCTCACAGCTCCAGGGTTCAGATCCTGACCGGGCACTGCCAGTGTGGAGTGTGCATGTTCTGCCAGGGTCTATGGAGACTTTTCTCCTTTTAGGTGAATCGGGGATACAAAACTAGTAATCAATAAAACAAGCTAATAAATTAATAAAAGTTAGGGGTGTCCCCCGGGGTGGAGATACTTTTCCTTCAAGTCTCGCGCCCCACCACACTGCTGGATTTGGGTCCTGCACTCCTCACTTTCCTGTATTGAAACAAGCCCACCTGGGACATGGCTGGATATTTAACTTTCTTATTTTTCACTTGATTTTTTTTTTTTTTATGAACTTCGTCTAAAAATTCCCAATCAATAAAAAGATCCCCTCAAAGGTCCTAATGCTGTGTCCCTCCCCCCTGTCACAGATGCTGAGGTGTTCCTCCCAGAGGACATTGTGAACAACACTCTCGTCTATAAAGTCTCAGCTCAGGACCCAGACGTGATTGACCTCCAGCTCCAGGTAACTGTGTACCATCACATGTCACCGGCTTGTTGTGACTTTTGTCACCTAATGCCACTCACATGTTTTTTTTTTATCCCGGCCTGCAGTACACCATAGTCGGCATTTCCCCAGGAAACACAGGATTTTCGATTGATGGTTCCGGTGGGATCTTCACAGCGATGGCATTTGACTACGAAGGAGCTACGAAAAGGTACATGTGACTGTGCTGGCTGTTAACCTGTAAGCTCCCTTTAGTCACTCTCGGGACAAGGTGGATGGCCCTCATGGGTGTAGTACAGGATTAAAATGGAGCGGCCTAGCGACGAAGGAGGGGGGCTGGAAACCGCAACGTGTTCTGGGAATTGGGCAACCATTAAAGACAAAGGCAAACTGAGTGGAGGGGAGGGCCGCTTTATAACCTTATCCTACTTCAACCTTGAATTTAATGTTGGTGTTCTCCATCAAATCAAATCCTCCTACCTTGCCACCCCATGACATCCTGCTCTCCCAACTCAGCTCTGTTCCCAATACAAGACTCATGGCATGCGTATGCCGTGTTAAAATGGCCATTAGAGAATAAGGTGATGATTGTGTGTGCTGTGCCGCTCTTCCATACACCAGCGCTGCAGCTCCAATTATGGAAGAGCACAGAAGGCCATTGCAATGGAAAAAATGGATACGTTGTCAGCATCAGGGCATCAACAGTCATCAACCACTACCCACCATCCTACTCTTCAGCATGAGCCCACGGCGAACACTAAAGGCTGCATGGGGGCCCCACCTTCACTGTTTAAAATGCTCTGCCCCCTTAGTCAAGTCACCTCAAGGCTTAGCCAAACTCCTCCTTCTATTCCTGAAACTCATTAGCCCCACCCACCCATCCTTCTTCCACCCAATCACATAGTCCTACCCTGCCTGTTTCTATTTAGACATCTCAACCCACCAAGCCTGCTGCTACTCACACAACTTGTCCTGCCCAGCCTTTCTGCCACTCAAGCATACAGTGCCACCCAGCCTGCTGGCACCTAAACACATAGCCCTGTCCACCAGTTCACTCAGGCAAATAGCTCCCCCTTCCTGCTGCCAATCAATCATCTAGCCTCACCCAGACTTCTGCCACCCAAGCATCAAGCCCCGCCCAGCCGCCTGCAACTCCCAAATCTAGCCCCGCCCATCTGGCTTCTGTCCAAGCATATGTCCCCACTTCAGCCTGCTGCCCCTCAAGTATTTAGTTCTGCTCAACTTTTTCCCCCAAGCATTTAGCTCCACCCACTCTGCTGCCACTCAAGCATTTAGCCCCACCCAGCCTTAACTACACATCTAGAAATGGGCACTCATTGATTTATAATACCATAATATTTGTATATTTTCAGGGATACCTGCCATAGTTTGAAGCTTTCAGAGAGTCCAGAGGGTTATTTTGGGGGCTCCAGACCCTCATATATTTCACACCTGGCATGCCAAACCCTGTTGGTCCCTACATTCTGTCCGATGGAACAGATCCTTCCTAAGATGAGGACACTTTCCATTGGTTTACATGCCCACTCAATAGTTAGCATGGGTACCATGTGTTGGCATACCCCCCCAAGGCATGGGCTTATTTCTATGTGCTTCACTTTATGCCAGCCATTGTCCCGTGTTCAGCTCAGTGGACAGAATACCATGGCACTCAAATTTGGACCGGGTGCCCAGACATGAAAGTGTCCTTGGCAGGTTTTCCTTGTCACCACATGCAGATGGGCTCACCAGCGCACTTCTTTCCTGCACAGCCTCCATCTGCGTGTCTTGTTGTGAGGCCTGATTGACCATCTTCACCTTCTCTCTCTCTCTTAAAGCTACACGGTGTCAGTAAGAGTTCAGGACCATGGTGGCCTTGCTGTCCTCGGGAATGTCAAAGTGTACATCACCAACGTCAACGATAATGGACCCACCTTAAACTGCACGTGAGTACCCTATCCATCACTGCTGTGTATAGTATGGGGTCCCTGGAGAGCGAGAATCCATCTCACTGGCATTAGGTACCAACACCAAACAGGATGCCAATTCATTAGCAGGTGGGTTCAAGTGCCCTCAAAGCCTGGGCCAGTTTAACTATGCCAATCATTGAACCTAATCTTGTAAAAGTGGAGGAAGGGAGAGAGCACACATGAACTCAAGATAAACATTTGAAGGCAGCACAGAGCACTGGGGGGCAAAGTCAAAAGTCACCTGACCCGAAAAACATCTGAGAGGAACCACACACACAAAAACACTCAGGGAGGCACAAGTCAGACACAAATCGGATCAGTCCGAGGCCAGCTGCCTACCCAGCCCCTTTGTGGACCCCCCAATATCCATGAGTGACGGGACAGAGTAGCTCACCCTCCAAGGCAGGAGAAGGTGGCCATGAAGCTAAAGCCAGGAGGAGCAGGTGAGCCAGAGTGGCAATCGGGAGATGGAGACACCAGGGAGGCCAACTGCATTGGCAGCTCTGGCAGGAGAACCCGCGGACCCCCCTGTCGAGTCGATTCCCATCTGGAATCTCCAGAATCCAAACAGAAGAAATTCAGCTCATTCACAGCCACACTTTCTCAACGTTCTTTCACCTTTCTGAATGCAATCTGATCCAAAAATGAATAAAAGGATTGATATCCAAGTGCAGCCGTGCAGCGGGTGACACCTCAGCACCACACTGAAGAGTGTGAGACGATCCTGCCACCAACATCCAGGTTCTTCTCTGCAAGTTGGAGGACCTGCTTGCAGGGCTGGACGCAGATTAACGTCATACCCACAGCGCATGCTGCCAACATCTTTGGGTGAAGCTGGGAATTGAGTGACACCACTTGTGTGAAGATGAACGTGAATTATTTAAGTTGTGCAGACTGGGAGCTTTAGATAAATGTGCTTCATGAGGCCAGCGTCCATCTGTCCACACATCCACCCAGCCACCAGCCATCCCTGTCCATCCACCTCTCCTTGTTTGCTCATTCCTCCATCCATCCATCACCTGTCTGAAAGTTCATCCATTTAGCTGTCCAGCCCCATTCTTTCATATCACCCTTCCAGTCATTTCTTCCCCATCTATTCAATCCTCGTCCATTTATCTATCCATCCACCCACCTTGGTGACTTCAGGGTTTCTCTTCTTTGGTGGCATGTTGGCGTTTCTGATGGCCTTTTCTGTTTAGTTGTCGCTCTTCCTTTTTACCCATTTCAGGTAGCAAATCCTCAGCGCCCGCCAGTCTGCCTTCACTTCAGGTGTGGCCAGGGCAGAGCCCAAGATGGTTTCTCAATTTTCTTTTTCTTTCTATTCAGCTTCATAGGTTACAGCGCTGGCACTAAAATCCTCGTGCCTCAAAACTCGACCTCCAGTGGGACAGCGCACTTCAAAGTGGACGAGGAGCTGAGCATTGGCACCCTGGTGGCCGCCTGCGCGGCCAGTGACGTGGACCTCATGAATGACCTGACCTTCCGCCTCCAGCCGGATAACCCCCTCTTGTCGATCAGCACGCGTATGTATTGTGCAGCGCCCGGGTGAGGTAAACGTCTTTGAGTTGGCCAGGGAAGGCGCTATATACAAAGTCCTGGCAACTTAAAGGGCCTGGTTTCCACTTCTTGACACCAAACGTAACACACTGGGCTGAATGGCACTCGAGGGGCTGCAATGACAGCATGACAGTCATTCACTCTTTATTCAGTATGGCGCCATTTAAATCTGTCACTGTCACAAAGATCACAACGATACAAGAAAAGGGAAGGGTAAGCAAGGGCCAGGAATACAAGAGAGGAGAACGGGAGTAATCAGGGACTGGGAGAAGAGCCGGGGTGCGGAGTATTGGTGACTCAATGAGACATTAGGAGATGCACTGTGCCATCCTTCATGCCCGTTTGCTGTTTGGGTAGCTCTGAGTGTGTGTGTGTGCCCAGCATGACTCTTGTCTTGTGTTTTGCAGGAACTGGCAGTGTGCTGACAGCGGCTCGGATGGATGTGGAAAGCGATGGCTTTGTGCCACTCCAGTCCTTTGCCGTCATGGTCTGTGATGGAGGCGGGAGATGTACAGCCATCCCGGCCACTCTTGAAGTTCTGCCCATTAATGATGTGCCACCATACTGCTATCAGTACTTTTACAAGTGAGTTCAGACTTTACCTGTGCCGTCTTCTCAGAGTCGCTGGTTCAGATGTCTGGACCTCTTGATTTATTATAAAGTCAGGCTTACACACTTTAGATGTATCCGTAAAGGAGTTGAGTGTGGTACTGCAGGCTGCCAAATGATGGCACTAATGGCACAAAGGCAGGAGGAGGGAATTTGTGGGCCTGCAGAGGAGACATTGGCACAAAACACTTCATGTAACTGATTAACAGTTTAGTGGCGCAAATCTCAGAACAATATTTATGTTATCAATGTTAATCAGCCTTTACTTTATATAACGCCTTTCACAGTAGCCAATCGCTCAGGCCATCTCTATCAGGCAATATGCATTGTATGAGGTGCCTTTCCTGCAATTAATATCTCAGAGAATGTCATGGCCATCGATATTTTAGAAAATGTATATTATTAGTGTCAGTTCATCAACCTTTATTATATATAGTGCCTTTAATATGAGATAATAGCTCATCAAACTTTATTTTATATGGCACCTTTCACAGTTTAGAACAATTGATGCTATTGATCTCTGCTACTCAATCTTTATGTTATATATGGTGCTTTTCACAACAGACATTATCACAGAAGACTTTAGATAATTAATCAATCTACTCTAACAAGGTTTCATTTTAAAGCGCCTTTCACAGTGTCCAATAGCACATAATACTTGATTCTTGTTAGTCGGAGTTAGTTCATCTTTATGTTATTTGCTGCCTTTCACAACAGCCAATATCCCAAAAGACTTTGGATTATCAATCTCATCTAGCCTTTTAATGACACATTTTATTTATATAGCACCTTTCCCACCTGTCTGTCCTGAGTATGACGTTAATCTTCCTCCAGCCCGGCAAGTAGGCCCTCCAACCTGCAGGGAAAAAACTGGAGGCTGCTGGCAGAATTGGCACTCCAGCCGCCATGAAAAACCTCCCACTGGTTCCATTCCTTCTGAACTGGTTGCATGGCTGCACTCGGGTCCTAATCTGGGATCTTGAGGTGGTTTGTCATGTGGTGGGTGCAGCGATGCGCTCTATCAGTGCCCGCTCCTCAGTGATCAATATCTCAGAACACTCGACACTATTCAGCTCAATCCTCAACCAGTGGGACAAGCAACTTAAACTGGGATTAGCAGTCATAAAAATATGAAATAAATCCAAGGGAGGAAAGAAAACGAATGAATCTAAAAAGTTAAAGTGAACCACAAACGTCAGTGCGTATTGCTAGAGTGAACACCAGAGGGCGCTGCAGTGAAGGACATACACAGTCAAGTTAGGAGAAAAGAGAGACGGCCCAGGGGACTTTGGGCTTCAGGCGTCTTGGAGCCTACAGGTTTGTGCCAGCCTGGAATGGCACTCTGCCCACTTAGCTCTGGCTTCTTTTATGTTGGCATTCCCTGATTCTGGTCCTGGAGGACTGCAATATTTAAATGTTACAAGGACGCAATTAGATGTGAACCTGTGGTACATCTGCACAGGTCTGGCCATCTTAGTGCCCAGCTACAAGCCTGTTATTGACCAACAGCAGCTCTCTGTTATGCCAGCCAGACATTCTTAGGTGTGTTTGGGGGGCTCTTTGTTTGTTTATGATGTTTAGATTTTTTTTTCTTGAGCTTCTGTAAAGTTTTAATTTCCCCTTACAGACAAACAAGGTCCATCTATCAATCATATAGTGCCTTTCATATCAATCTTATGCTGCCTTTCATTTCCATCCCTCTATCCTGTATTGCTTCTCATTTTTATCACATCATGCCTTTATCTAGCTATCCATCCTACAGTGCCTTTCACATCAATTATATAGCGCCTTTCATATCCACCCTGTATTGCCTTTCATCTTTATCATTTAGTGCCTTTATCGATCTGCCCTATAGTGCCTTTCATATCTATCTTTAAATAGTGGCTTATCTATCTTATAGTGCCTTTTATTTCCATCTCTCTATCATTGCCTCTCATTTCTATAATATAGTACCTTTATCTATCTATCCATCCTACAGTGCCCTTAATCTTTATCATGTAGTGCTTTTCATATCTATCTATCTATCTATCTATCTATCTATCTATCTATCTATCTATCTATCTATCTATCTATCTATCTATCTATCTATCTATCTATCTATCTATCTATCCTATAGTGCTTTTCATCTTTATCATATTGTGCCATCCATCCATCCTCTAGTTCCTCCCCTATTTATCGTATAATTCCATCTTCTTATCGATGTTAAGCAGTGTTTTAGTCATATTGCAGTTCCTGCTGTGGCCACTAGGGGGTGATACAGGACTATGATGACAAGTCTATTTTTCCTTCAGCCAGAATGAAGACTTTTCTTTTCCTACACCCTCAGTTAGTTGAGAGGGTCCGGTGCTCTTCTGCCCCTAACTATATACCGTAACACAAGGATTGGGTGGATTTTGCCCCCAGCCACTGAGGGGCAATGTGCCCAGACTTGGAAGAGTACAAGTGAGGACAGCCAGCCTGCTACTGCGCAGACTCGCTGTGACAGCCCTGGTGCTGCTAGGGGAGGCTCCTCAAAAGCACCAGCAGGTTTCTAGAAAGTCCGAACAGTCTGGACACGAGCAGGCATTCTGACCCACTAGGATCACACATCCTCTTCACCTGATTTCTCCAGCCAGCATGCAGTGCCTTCAGAAAGTATTCGGACCTTTCACTTTTTTCACATTTTATTATGTTGAAGCCCTTGTGCTAAAATCTTTTGCCTCATCAAGCTACACTGAGAATCTCAAAGCAAAAACTATTTTAGAAATGTATTAAAAATAAAATCTGAAACATTTCACTGGTGCAAGTTCTCAGAAGCTTTGCTTTGGCTCAGGTGCATCCCATTCTGTTGATGGTCACTGTATTGTTTTGTTTGGAGTCCACCTGTGGTCAATTCAGTTGTTTGAAGCGATTAGGAAAGACACACACCTGTGTGTAGAAGGTCCCAGAGGTGAGCAAAAACCGAGCCGTGAGGTCAAAGCAATTGTGGTAGTCTGAGGCAGTCAACTGCATTGAAGGTCCCCAAGACCACACCGGCTGGCCTCCATAATTCGCAAATAGAAGAAGTTTGGAACAACCACAGCTCTTCGTAGAGATGACCTGCTGGCCAAATTGAGCAACTTGAAGAGAAGAGCCTTAGTCAGAGAGGTGACCAAAAACATGATGATCAGTCTACCCGAGCTCCAGAGGACCTGTGTGGAGATGGGAGAAACTTCTAGAAAGACAATAATCCCTCCACCAATCTGGGGTTTATGGCAGAACCGCCAGATGACACATGAAAATCCATTTGGAGTTTGCAAGAAAGGCACTTAGACAACTGACAGACTGTGAGAAAGCAGATTCTCTGGTCTGGTGAAACCAATTTTAGTGTCAAGTCTGGAGGAAAGCAGGAAGCGCTCTTCACCTGAGCAATGCCACTCCATTAGTGAAGTGTGGTGTTGGTGGCATCAAGGATGGGGAAAACAAACAAGGGTTAAGGGAAGCTGAGCATAACAAAGTACAGAGATACCCTTAATGAAAACCTGCTGAGAACGTTCTGGAGCTCAGACTGGGCGAAGGTTCACAAAGCAAAGACAACACAAGGGGGGCTTAGAAACAACTGTGGGAATATCTCTGAGTGGTCCAACCAGAGCCTGGACCTGAACCCAATCAAACATCTCTGGAGAGACCTGACAATAGCTGTCCACCAATGGTCTCCATCCAACCAGACAGAACTTGAGAGGATCTGCAGAGAAGAACAGCAGAAGAACCCTAAATCCAGGTTTGGGAAGCTTGTCGCATCAAACCAAAGAAGACACCGCGCTGTAATGGCTGCCAAAACGGCTTCAACTAATATGGAGTAAAGGGTTTCCATACTTGTGTCAATTGGATATTTCAGGGTTTTTTTATTTTTAATAAATTTGTAAAAACTCCTAAAATCCGGTGTTCACTTTTTCATTCTAGGGGTCGTGGAGTGTTGCTTTATGAGGGGAAAAAATGAATTTAAATGATTTTAGCACAAGGCTACAACATAAGAAAATGGGTAAGAAGTCTGAAGACGTTCTAAGTGCACCGTGACTCACACATTCCTGAAGGTTCCCCAAAAGTGTCTCTAATCCCAGCAGATCTCTTACACCACCAAGTTTCCTTCATGCTTTCATGAAAAGTGAAAGGACAATCGTGCCGACTAAACCAAATGCTGCCGAGGTGCCGCTGTGCAACTGTCATAATTCACCTGGTTTACCTTTACTGTCCTCAGTTTTATCCGTGCAGGCTCCATTCCTGCTAACACCACTGTGGCCAGTCTTAACTGTTTCGACGGTGACAAACCCCCTGATGCTCTTCACTACACTCCATATGGAGGACCTCTGGGACCAGGGCAGCTGTTTCAGCAGGTCACTGGCTCACCAATGACCATTCAGGTAAGGTGGGATTTCTTGGTATGTTCTCCCTCTGCTTCTACCTCCCCATCCTTCAGACATGCAGGTCAGGATAACTGGAAACCCCAAGTCAGCCGCTTTAAGACAAGTGTGGGGGAGTGCGTAGATGTGCCCAACAACGTAATGGCGACTCGTCCTGATTGCATCCCTAATGACCCTGAATGGGATTTAATGCTTTTGAAAATGGATGAAGAGCCATCACAGAATGTGTAAATTGAAGAAGCAAAATGTTCTCATTGAGCTGGGGAATGGGCAGAAGAGTAGACGGGACCTGCAACAGAGCGGAATTCTAATGAACATTTGTGTGTGCATTTGTAACGTTTCTCAAATTTGTGGTTTCTACTGGAGATCATTGGTAGGCATCAGGCAGGAATCTGGGACAACAGGACACTGCAGGACTCCGTCATTCGCTCACCCATGGTCCCTCGACCATTCAGAGTCGCCTGTCAACCTAATGTGTGTGACTTTGGGATGTGGGAAAGTTCACGAGCAGCCAGAAATAACCCACTGGGCCACACCACTCAGACAATGGCCACCCACTGAACAAAGTTATTTTGAGACAAGAAGAGGGACACGGGTTATTAGTAGGTTTAACATTCCCCATTACTGCATGCCACACTCATGTACTTGTCTCATCGAGAAACCCCAAGCGCCGTAGAGCTATAAATATTTGTTATTTAGCCTGATTAGCAGAGTCAGCCCCTCCAGGAGAGTGAGTATGTCCAGGATAACCCACACGGTGATTTGGGGGTGCTAATAAAGACTAATAAGATCTGAGTCTTTAATGACCTCGTGGGCACGGCCATCAGCAGGGTGTCTGTCTGCGGAGGGAGTGTCGACCTCGTTATCGAGAGGTTTACTGACCTCAGCAGTGACGTTCATGACTCTGGTGACTCTTCCTATGAAGTCCGTAGATGGATTGGGAGAGCATGGGGGGGTCATGAGGTCACTGGAAAGTGTGTGGCGCTCCTGATATCTACGCAAAAGGACAAAGGTCCACGTCTTTAGAGTCCTGGTGCTCCCTGTTTGTGAGACATGGCTGCTATCCAGTGACGTGAGACGAAGACTGGACTCCTGTGTCTATTCAGAGAATCCTTGGGTGCCTTTGTGTTGCTCACAGAGTCCTAAATGCGGCACATGACTTGCATTGTGAGGGAGCATCAGTTACGGCACTACGGCAATGTGGCGTCATTACCTGAGGGTGATCCGGCTCAGAGGACCCTCATTGCTAAGGACCCAAATGGCTGGACCAGGCTGGATGCCCACATAACATCTGGCTGTGGCAGATAGAGGGTCATTTCTGGAGGGTGGGACTGCACCGCGTGTCTGCCTTGCCAACCAGGATCCTGAGCTGTTTTATCGTGCGGTGGGTGCGGCAACGTGCTGTGCCAGTGCAGGCTCCCCGACCTGACCTGAGCTTAACTAATGATATCGTATGCAAAGCATGTGGCCACTACATCTGGAAAATATCTTTATAATTCAATTTATTGTTATTCTAAATGTACTATGTATGCAATTATTTGGCTAATATAGTCAGCCCCAGTGTTACCCAAGAAGAAAATTCTTAAATATAGATACTAAAAATCCAGGATGCACTGTATATGAAAAGACAAATGTGGATCACGCCGACTACACCAAATGTTTCAATGTTAAATGCATTCGTTTTCTAAATATGTGTCAGCAGTTATTTGCTGAATATGAAGTCAGAATCCGTGTCACTTAAGAAAAAAACTCCCTCGAGGAGGACTGCCATGTCTTTCTATCCCTCTTTTTCATATGAGAGCTGTGAAAAAAAAATTATAGTGTTAAATGATTCGGCCATTTTCTTATAAATCGGCAGAAAATTGTGGAGCGGTGATGTCATCACCTAGAATTGAGGTGGTGGAAGAATATCAAGAAGACGCTGCTTAAGTCCTTATCCCCAAATTGGCTCATGTTTTCATGAAAGGTAATAATATATATACAGTAATCCCTCATTTATCGTGGGAGATAGGTTCCAAGGCCGACCGTGATAACTGAATTTCTGCGAAGTAGGGACACCATATTTATTTAACTATTTAACGTGTATTTGGACGTTTGTAAACCCTCCCTGTATTGTTTACAGCCCACCCTTTACTCTATTAATAACAGGGACAACTACTAAGCAATATGAAATCAGCAGATAAGTTTACACTTACTGTATAGCAAAGTACACGTAGCTATATATGACGCGATGATGGTGATGAATATGCTGCGCAATAAAAATGATGACGATGAAGGTGTTGATGACTTTTACTGCGCAGCCGATGACTGTATTTTACGTCTCTTTGTTCGCCTCTTCCTTCTTGATGTAGCGAACGGTGGATTCGTTCACGCCATATTGGCGGGCCACAGCCGCGAACGTTCTCCCTTCCTTCAACATATCCAGAAGTTTCACCTTCTCAGCGATCGTCATCATTCTTCATTGTCGTTTAGGCTCAGCACCAGCCTTGGAAGAAGGAGCACGTTTGGGAGCCATTGCAGGGGGTGAAAATTGAAGCGAAGTTCAACACAAAGAATCCACAAAAAAATCACACACAGCACAGTGTAAAGTAAACCGCTCAGCGAGAAAGCTTGAAGCGAAATGACAAGGGGAGATACTGTGGGCTCTGGGCATCAGTCAAAGCACCAATCACAGGCCCGATTACAAAGCGGGAAGCTGTGATTTGTCGTCTCCCTCCCATATAACAAATCAAAGCCCGTGTTACAACGCACTTAGTCACCGAACTTGTTTTGTTATTCTTAGACTAGGAAATACTACTACTATATTTAAAAACCCGCGAAGTCGTGAATCCGCGAAAAGTGAACCGCGAAGTAGCGAGGGATTACTGTATAAAAAAATACTTAAGTTAAAAAGTGTACTAAAAAGTAAAAAATAAACCTGTCATATATCACTCGTAAAATAAAAGGTGGGCGCTTTTGCTAAGATTTTAAGAAGTGTTTTTTGAATGTTGATTGATGAAAAGCACACTTTTACTTTACGAGTGATGTATGAGAGGTTTATTTTTTTACTTTTTAGTACACTTTTTAACTTAATATAAGCGTGGTTTTTAAAAAGTATTTTTTTATATATATAACTTTCAACTTTTTAGTCTTGGGTTTGTTTTAGTATCATTTTGTAATCGATATTTTAACACTTCCTTTAATATTTCTAGCTGTTACTAGCGCCATCTATTGGTGAAATCTTGAACTATTCTTCATATGAAAATTTCATTTCTTAATTAACATGGATTAACTGATCAATTAGTGAAACTGATTATTGTGTATTCATGTATTGTCATCAGAAGTGAGTAAGTGTGCAAAATTTCAAGTCATTTGGACAATAGGAAGTGAGTTAAATATACAATGGCTACTGTTTGTCACTCGCACGGAACGTTAACCACATAGAACATTAGGACAATCTGGACGAGGACAGGCCATTCAGCCCCACAAAGCTCGCCAGTCCTCTCCACTTATTAACATCAAGTCAAGTTCTGAAGGTCCCTGAAGTCCTCCTGTCCACCACACTACTTGGTCGCTTATTCCACGTGTTTATCGTTCTTTGTGTAAAGAAAAACTTCCTAATGTTTGTGTGACATTACCCCTTCACAAGTGTCCAATGGTGTCCACATGTTCTTGATGACCTCATTTTAAAGCCACCGTCTCGATCCACTGCACTAATTCCCTTCATCGTTTTAAAACCTTCACTCAGGTCTCCTCTTCATCTCCTTAAGGCTCAGCTCTTTTAATCTTTCCTCATCACTCATCCCCTGTAGCCCTGAATCAAGTCAAAGTGAACTTTATTGTCATCTCAACCACATACAAGTATACAGACAGACGAAATTGCAAAGCTCAGGGTCCACAGTGTAACAACATGAAGTTTGAATAATACATTAAAAATAGAATTAAAATGTAAATTTAAAATTAAAATGCAAATAAGACAAGACATTGTACAAAGACAAGACAAAGAAGTAGCAGCAATTTTGACGTGTAGTAAGCAATATGAACATTGATGCAATGTATGGTATTTGCAATCTAGATACATCAATATAGTCAATAGATATGTAATATAATAAATAAATAATAGATATAGATAATACAGAAATGATCAGTGTATGATAATAGTTGTTCAAGACGTGTGTAAACAATGACAGGTCAGAATGATTCACAGCAGAAGGATAACAAGAACGTCAGAATCCTTAAAGGTCAGTAGGAGATCTTCAGTTCTTTTCTACCTGCACACTCGTCTTTGCAGGAAAACCTAGTCGCTCTTCTCTGGACCTTCTCTAGTGCTTCTATGTCCTTTTTGTAGCCTGGAGACCCAAACTGCACCCAGGACTCCAGATGAGGCCTCACCAGTGTGTTTAAAGCCTGAGCAGACCCTCCTGGGACTTGTACTCCACACATCAAGGTGCTATATAAGCTGATATTCTGTTAGCCTTCTGAACACTGTCGGGAAGTCGATAGCTTAGAGTCCACTGCGACTCCTAAATCCTTCTCATAAGGTGGACTCTCGATTTTCAGCCTCCCATTGTGTATTCAGACCTCACATTTTTACTTCCTATGTGTCATTCTTTACGTTTACTGACATTAAATGTCATCTGCCACAAATCTGCCCAAGCCTGTCTGCTGTCCAAGTTCTTCTGTGATGATATAATGGATTGTAAATTATCTGCAAACTTCACCAGCTTGTTCCTTATATTCCTCTCTAAATCATTTATAGATATTAAAAATAGCAGCGGCCCCAGCACTGCCCCCTGCTGGTCACCACTCTTAACATCGGCCAATTCTGAGAAGGTTCCACACCCCATCACCCTCTACTTCCTGTGTCTGAGCCAATTCCACCCCCTGAACTGCCACTTCTTTTAGTTTGATGCCCATCCTCTCAGGTGGCACCTTATCAAATGCTTTCTGAAAGTCCACATCAATAATCTCATCTTCTCCTCTCTGCTCATATCCTTTTGTTTCCTCCTCATAGAATTCCAGCCTGTTAGTAAAACACGACCTCCCTCTTCTGACCCCATGCTGACTGTCCTGCCCTTGCCAGGTGTTCTCAATCTTCTCCTTAATAATTCCTTCCATTAATTTTCCTGTGATGCCCGTTAAGCTTACTGGCCTGTAGTTGCTCTGATCTGCCCAGTCACCCTTTGGGATGATATTTGTCATTTTCCAGTCCTACAGAATCTCCACAGTGTGCAGTGACTTCCTAAAACTTACAAAGCATGCAAAGGCACGTGGACATCATATCTGACAAACATGACAGTTCAATTTATTCTTATTCTAAGCACATGTAGACAGTTTTTTTGGCCAAAATCCAGACAGCTGCATTGTCACCTAAATTTAGGTAATGAAACCCCAGAATGCACTTTGTTTGAACCCACTGTATAAAATGTGAAAAGGCGATCACACGGATTCTGCCATATGTTTCAGTGGTACAATTATTCTTATTCTAAGTATGGAAAGGCAGTCATTTGTTCAACGTGTTGTCCACCTCAGTATCACCCAAAAAAAAAAAATAAAATTGTTAAAAGGGAATACTCATGTTTTTCTATCCGTTATTAGCGAAATTTGCTCTTTCATGTGGAAGCTGTGAAAATATCACGGCGTGAGGTGATACAATTGTTTAATATATAAATCAGCAGAAAAGACTGGCATTGCTGTGGAATCACATCACAAATCATCTGAGTTACAAGATTTGCGCTGTGGTCATTGGCATTGCAGTAACTTCCAGAGGTTAAAATAGTTTAAATTAATAATCTTAACTAGACACAACATGCTTGACCCGGCCCTCACAAAACTGCCAACTTTCATGCCCATGTGCAGAAGTGCTGCCAAGTAGGGGCCCTGAAAATGTCCATGGTGGTGGTCACGGGCCCCAACAGAGTTGAGCTTCTATGCTGATGACCCGTCGCCCTGCTGGACACCAAGGGGTCTGCCCTCTGTCGGTCCAAGGGTGAAACTGTCCTGGAAATACTCTCTCTCACCTGGTCCTTCCATAACCAGGGCGTCCACCACACCATATATCCATCCATCCAACCATTATCTAACCCACTATATCCTAACTACGGGGTCACGGGGATCTGCTGGAGCCAATCCTAGCCAACACAGGGCACAAAGCAGGAAACAAACCCCAGGCAGGGTGCCAGCCCACCGCAGCACACTATATATGTTTATTTTAAATGAAGGTTCCGTCTAGTGTAGCGTCTGTTTGAGCAGTACAACAAATCTGGGAAGGGGCAGGAGAGGAGGACAAAGCATCTTCAGTGGTATCAGAGAGAGCTGGGGCTCAAGGCAGCATCTGATGATGATGGCCATCTCTATACTGTGCCACTTTACTTATAAATCAATAGAGAATGGTTGGCGTAGCCAGCATGATTCCCGTTTCCCAGATTGGGTGAAAATCTGTGTGGGACGTGGGGTTACACTCTATGTACCCTGATGTTTCAGTGCTTACCTTAATTAATGGCTTCTTGGTCTCTTGGCTGACCACTGAGGTGGCTGAACCCTGGAACCAAGAAACCATTCACTGTATTTCAGGTAATCAGCATTTAGAACGGCCAGTTAACCTGACATACATGTCATTAGGGATGTGGGACTAACACTGGAGTATCCAGGGACAGGGCAACGTCTGTCTGGCCTTCGGTTTGATGGCAGTCCATATTCTCTGCTAATTTACTTATAAACCAGTAGAGCAAATTTGGTGTAGTCAGTATGATCCGTTTCATATTTAAAGAGATTTGGGGTGCTGTGGCCCCACATCATGTACTCTGATGTTTCAGTGCAAACCCCAGTTAGGAGCTTCTTAGTCTCTTGGCTGACTTTGAAGGTAGCTGAACAGAAAAAAAAAGTTCTTTGCAAACTTTTTCATGCCTAACTGTATCTTGGTTAGTCCATGTTTAGAATTCCCAGTTAACCTGACATATGTATCTTTAGGGATGTGGGTGGAAAACCTGAGGATCTGGGGAAAGGGCAGCATCTGCCCATCCTTTGCTTTTCTCGCAGTCAGTATGCTGTGGTTGTTACAAATCAGTAGAGGATGGTATGTATGGATGGACCAAAGGGTGGTGCAGACATGGTTGGTGTCCAGCTGACTGTGGTGGTCCAGAGTGGACAAAGGTCCATGGTCAGTTTTTGATCTTAGTCCATCCCTGCTGCCCTCTTCTATTCAGTTTCTCTGGTGCCACTTATACTGACTATGGGACAAGACACCAGAGAGGGTCAGTTTCAACAATTAAAGGACTCGATCTGCTTCTTATGAGACTTCAAGATTATACTTATAGAATGCTGACAGGGACTTTATTCTCTCCGTACAGGTCACTCGTACGCTGGACTTTAATGATCCTGCGGTTGTGGCTGCTGAGCACGTTTACCAGATCATGATAGTCATCTCCGACTCCACCAGCCCTGTTCACAATGGTAAGTGGACTTCATGAACGTCACGTAACTGATGTTATGGACATCTTAGAGTTTTAGGAGCACTGATTTTTTTTTTAAACATTATGACATCTGGATTAGTGGACCTGACGTAAAACTTGAATGGGGAGCCTTGCAGTTAAGGGTGGTGGGGTTTTGATATGGAACTAAGAAGGATAAGCTCCATGGGGTCATGGCCCTGAGATGCGGCTAAGGCACAGATTGGCTATGCAGTTAAGAAGATGGAGACGATGAGGGCTGGTTATTGAGAACTGACACAGGGCTGAGTCACTCACTGAGGAGGACGAGAACATGAAGGTCTGATGAAGCTGAGGGGGTCTTGAACAGGCTGTGCTACAAGTGAATTTTACATTGACGCAGCGGCTCTGCTTTACCATTCAGTGTCATTTGCACCCTTGTCTGCACTGCTTGTCACCAACTTCGCAGAAAAAGGCGAATTTAACTTTCTTCTACCATAATTTTTAACATTAAAAGGTATGGCAAAAACTGCAAATTTCTGAATTTTGTTTATTTGTAAATAGGCGTAAATATTCTATCACATATTTCTGAATGCAAAATAAGAGTAGAAAAAGAAGTTGATCATTTAGAAGTTAAGTATTTGTGCGACCCCATGACTAAACTAGTTTAAATACATTTCAAAAATGTATAAAAATCCCAAATTTCAAAACTTAACAAGAGCCTGCACTGGTACAGTGTGTTGCCGCACCCACCACACGACAAAACAGCTCAGGATCCCGGTTGGCAACCCCCCTGGCAGACACATGGCAGTCCCATCCTCTGGAAATGACCCTCTATCAGCCACAGCCAGGTGTTACGTGGTGTCCCCTTGGCCTGGTCCAGCGACTCAGTCCTTAGCAATGAGGGTCCTGCGAGCCGCATCACCCTCGGGGAATCACACCACATGCCCATAATGCCATAACTGACGCTCCCTCACAATGCAGGTAACGGGCCTCAAAGTCACACCAGTGGTACCCAAGGATTCTCTGAAGAGGACGCAGTACTGAAGGAGTCCAGTCTTCATCTCAGGCCACTGCATAGCGTCCATGTGTCGCAAACGGGAAGCAGCAGGACTCTAAAGACTTGGACCTTAGTCCTTTTGCAGAGATATTGGGAGCGCCACAGACCCCCTTCCCAGTGACCTAATGATCCCCCTGCTCTCCCAATCCGTCTACTGACTTCATAGGAAGAGTCACATGAATGTCACTGCCGAGGTCAGTAAACCTCTCGACGAGGTCGACACTCTCTCCGCAGACGGACCCACTGCTGATGGCCGTGCCCGAGTGGTCACTCAAGGCCTGGCTCTTGGTTTTTATCAGGACCCTCACAAGCCCAGACACTCAGACCCCTCACTCAGTCTCTCGAGAGCCCCCATCAGACCCTTTATATTGTTTAAAAAAAAAAAACAGTGGCTAGTAATAAGACCTACCAAAAATGGGAGAATCACAAAAAGGGAGCAGGAGAACTCGGCACAACCATACAAAAAAAAAAATAATAATAACGAAAAGAAGGACGAGGGGCCGTAACAGTCTTTAACAAATTGTGTGCACATTTGGCTGCACCCCGCAAAGGATTCTCATTCCACCTGTCTGAACTGATATCATGCGTGGGCCATCTGAACTGAGCCATAACAATCTCTATGTCCCATGACACGGTCACTGGCAGGCATCGCCACTAGGTGGCAGTCAGAAACACAACAGAGGCAGTCGTCGGGTTACCTCACGGTAATTTATACAGTTTTATATTTGTATTTAATGTAAATTTAGAAAATGTAAATGTATTCATATTTATATGGTTCCGTATAAATCTCTTTTTTGCAGTAACAGCGACAGTTGTAGTGGAGGTGACTGCAGTCAATGAGTTCACTCCTGTTTTTGAGTCATTGCTTTATAAATTCAATGTCCTTGAAACCTCAGTCGGTAGGTTTGGTTTTCATGTTTATTTTGCATGACTTTCTTGAATTCTTGTAAATAAGTAGTGAGCCTGGCACATTTGTGTTTATTTTGGCAAAATCCATGTACTGTACCAGCATTAAAAAAAAATGATATGGAATGAGGCAGAGGAGCATGTAGCCCTTGTGAAGTGACTGTGTTAGATTATTGTAAACCCGAGAAAAAAAGGACGTGAGGAGATAGATAGGTGTGAAAGGCACTATATAATAGACTGATGTGACAAGCATCTAGATAGATAGGAAAGGCACTATAAAATAAGATCAATAAGAAGCAAGAGGTGTAACAGAGAGATATGTAAGGTAGCATGTAAGACAGGTAAATATTAAAGATGCTATATGACAGACAGTTATGAGAGGCTCTCTATTGTAGATAGACAGATATGAAACGCACTTATAATAGATAAATATGAAGCTAAATGTGTAACAGAGAGATATGTAAGGTAGCATGTAAGACAGGTAAATATAAAAATACTATATGACAGATAGGCACTATATAATAGATGCCTAGATAGATTTGAAGTGCAATATTTAACAGAAAGATTAATGTGAAAGGCACTATATATTAGATAAATATGAAGCTAGATGTGTTAGAGAGAGGTATGTAAGGTATTAAATAGACAGGCAAATACAAAAGATGCTATATGACTGACAGACACTTATGAAAGGCGTTATTTAACAGATACCTAGATAGATCTGAAAGGCGATATATAAGATAGCTAAGAAAGGCAGTACATTATAGGTAAATATGAAACCAAATATGTAACAAATCCATATAAAGAAGCATATAAGACAGATGAATGTGAAAGACACTCTATACTAGATAAATAAAATATGTGCACAGAATCCATTGGTTTAAAAAAAAACAAAACAAAGAGTGGGCCCTCACCTTCATGTTTTGTGTCACAGAAAACTACAAAATTGGAAGTGTGCGGGCCACGGATGCCGATTACCCTTTGAACTGTGTGTCCTACACGATCGCCAGCGGAGACTCGCAGCGCCTGCAGCGGTTCTGGATTGACCCAGCTACTGGGACGATTGAGCTGATGACCAGCCCCGATGCAGAAACGGTGCGGGAGTACAACTTGACCGTGCAAGCGAGAGACTGTGGGCCTGTTAACGTCAAGAGCACCAGCACCATGGTGAGTGTCTCGCTGGGATGTTTGTGTTCACAGGCTAACATGACAGTCCAAAGGACATTTGGTATCGAGAGGACAGTAGGTGGTGGCGGCTGAGAAGTGCTACTCGACTCTGATGTTGAGGATCAGTATCTAAATGCACTTTATTTATAGGAGGCAATGTCATGCTTTGAATTCCATGCTCGGTTGTCCATGTACACTTTATGGGTTTTCCTCCATGTCCTCCAGTTTTTCTCACCCATCTCCAAATGATTCCAGGGTAGACTTGCGGGTGGGCTCATGCGTGGGTGCTATGGTGGACTGGTGTCCCAGCCAATGCAGTTTTGCCCCTTGTACCCAGTGATACCTGGACAGTCTGTAGGCCTCTTGGATCCTGACTTGGATAAAGTGAATTTGAGAATGCTAAGTTATACTTGATTGACAGTACATAAAATGTGCAAATGAATACAAAGCTACAGCTCCTAAACCTGAGGTAGTTCACTCTTAACCACACAACATGGTCACATTACTGCCCTCAACTACAAGTCTGGCACCGTCACCGGCTAGAATGGAGCCACACAATACAGGGACAGCTGGAAGGGTAGCGGTGGGGGAAGAAGATGACGAAGATGAGGCTTTATTGGCTCCTTGAGTGAGGAGGTGCTTCAGCTCTTTTCCTCCTCCAGCCTGACCCAATGCAGTATTGGCAATGCATGTTTGTCACTGACAGGTATTTGTTCAGTTTTAGACCCCCCCCCACCATTTTCATTAACAGAGGTGTGAAGACCCTGACCTGTGAGAAATAAATGCACTTCACTGGCTACAGCAATGGATTTATTGAGAACTGATATGCCTGAGTATGTTTAAAATGCACGCCTCTGTGTTGGATTTCTTGTCACAACAAAGCACCGAAAGGGGAGCAGGCCTCAGAAAACAAACACAAAAGGCCTAACTTAAGCCATAAGCCTCACCCCAGGAAGCCTATCCCCACACTCAAATGGCAGGCCTTCTGAATGCACTGAACTAAAAATGGAGCCAAGGCTTTTAAACTGGAAAACATCTCAAAATATTCTGAACTGGAGAGGAAGGAAATCATAAACCTCTGGTCCAGGTCAACCCAAACAAAGGTCCTTTATATTTATTGTGGCACACAAGTGACTCGTGACCATCCCCACAGCAGTGTTGAGGTAAGGACACCAATACCAGCACTGGAGGAAGAAATGCGGTTACTAATGGATTGTCTCTTTTCACCTTCAGCCCGGAGGGCACAACACACTGACATCACATCCACTTTGATTCCAGAGGCACCGCATCTTCCATCCTGTGGGTTATTTAAAGAATGGGAATCCCGGAAACTATCGTTCAGATCAAACCCAACACTAGAGAACACAGTGCTCTGCTACGACAATTCAAGTGAGAGGAGGCACAGAAGGACACGCGACTTCCTCAACAACATATTGCTGGAACTTTATCCTTGTACCAGTTTTTTGTCTTTGCATTACTGGGGTGCCAGTTGTCCCCCAATCCTTTATTTTCTCCCTGCCATCTGTTTATTTTACATTCAGAATTCAAAAGGTGTTTAAAAAATTGGCAGAAGTAAAAATAGAATTTATGCCTAAAAAGGCAAACATAGCAGCAAACAAATCCAAGCCAGAAACAAACAGCACTTCAGAATTAAAGCAGGGGTCAGGACTGTTATTATGATATTGTTTCTTTAATATTTTAGTGTTTATTTGGAAAATGATAAATGTAATTTTTGTGCTAAAGGCAATCCTTAAAATTATTCAAATATTTGACATCATTTTGTTTCTTGTTGGTGCACAATTTTGGATTAGCTTGTGTATGGTTGCTACCAACGTTTCCTAAGCAGAACAACTGGAGGTCACAACCCATGATGTCACCGTATAGAAGGTATAAATGATGTCACCGTATAGAATGATGTCACCATATAGAAGGTATAAATGATGTCACCGTATAGAATGATGTCACCTAATAGAAGGTATACAGTGGTGTGAAAAACTATTTGCCCCCTTCCTGATTTCTTATTCTTTTGCATGTTTGTCACACAAAATGTTTCTGATCATCAAACACATTTAACCATTAGTCAAATATAACACAAGTAAACACAAAATGCAGTTTTTAAATGATGGTTTTTATTATTTAGGGAGAAAAAAAATCCAAACCTACATGGCCCTGTGTGAAAAAGTAATTGCCCCCTTGTTAAAAAATAACCTAACTGTGGTGTATCACACCTGAGTTCAATTTCCGTAGCCACCCCCAGGCCTGATTACTGCCACACCTGTTTCAATCAAGAAATCACTTAAATAGGAGCTGCCTGACACAGAGAAGTAGACCAAAAGCACCTCAAAAGCTAGACATCATGCCAAGATCCAAAGAAATTCAGGAACAAATGAGAACAGAAGTAATTGAGATCTATCAGTCTGGTAAAGGTTATAAAGCCATTTCTAAAGCTTTGGGACTCCAGCGAACCACAGTGAGAGCCATTATCCACAAATGGCAAAAACATGGAACAGTGGTGAACCTTCCCAGGAGTGGCTGGCCGACCAAAATTACCCCAAGAGCGCAGAGACGACTCATCTGAGAGGTCACAAAAGACCCCAGGACAACGTCTAAAGAACTGCAGGCCTCACTTGCCTCAATTAAGGTCAGTGTTCACGACTCCACCATAAGAAAGAGACTGGGCAAAAACGGCCTGCATGGCAGATTTCCAAGACACAAACCACTGTTAAGCAAAAAGAACATTAGGGCTCGTCTCAATTTTGCTAAGAAACATCTCAATGATTGCCAAGACTTTTGGGAAAATACCTTGTGGACTGATGAGTCAAAAGTTGAACATTTTGGAAGGCAAATGTCCCGTTACATCTGGCGTAAAAGGAACACAGCATTTCAGAAAAAGAACATCATACCAACAGTAAAATATGGTGGTGGTAGTGTGATGGTCTGGGGTTGTTTTGCTGCTTCAGGACCTGGAAGGCTTGCTGTAATAGATGGAACCATGAATTCTACTGTCTACCAAAAAATCCTGAAGGAGAATGTCCGGCCATCTGTTCGTCAACTCAAGCTGAAGCGATCTTGGGTGCTGCAACAGGACAATGACCCAAAACACACCAGCAAATCCACCTCTGAATGGCTGAAGAAAAACAAAATGAAGACTTTGGAGTGGCCTAGTCAAAGTCCTGACCTGAATCCAATTGAGATGCTATGGCATGACCTTAAAAAGGCGGTTCATGCTAGAAAACCCTCAAATAAAGCTGAATTACAACAATTTTGCAAAGATGAGTGGGCCAAAATTCCTCCAGAGCGCTGTAAAAGACTCATTGCAAGTTATCGCAAACGCTTGATTGTAGTTATTGCTGCTAAGGGTGGCCCAACCAGTTATTAGGTTCAGGGGGCAATTACTTTTTCACACAGGGCCATGTAGGTTTGAATTTTTTTTTCTCCCTAAATAATAAAAACCACCATTTACAAACTGCATTTTGTGTTTACTTGTGTTATATTTGACTAATGGTTAAATGTGTTTGATGATCAGAAACATTTTGTGTAACAAACATGCAAAAGAATAAGAAATCAGGAAGGGGGCAAATAGTTTTTCACACCACTGTAAATGATGTCACTGTATAGAATGATGTCACCGTATAGAAGGTATAAATGATGTCACCGTATAGAATGATGTCACCGTATAGAAGGTATAAATGACAGGGGTCATGAACTTCCTAATTGTCTGTGATTGGACAGAAACCTCAAAATGGTGCCAGTGCCCCAATGAGTCTTCTTGGTTTCAGACTTTCTTCTACGGTACTTTGACCGTGTCTCATTTAAGTGATTGTAGCTACAAAGACAGACAAGCAACAGACACGTTTTTAACGTTTGCTCATTTTGTGACTTACTGTTCATCTCCCGATTTATATTTAAAAATATCTCTGCCTTTTCTCTATCAAGGCGTTAAAGAAACCAGAAACCCCAAATACAAAAGAATCACAACAATCTAGAAACGTGAATCTATTAAAGTATTGAAAACTAGCAAGAACGTTTTAAGAATAACCAGGAAAATAGATGTTGTATGAACCAGAAAAACAATCGAAAACTGGGAATTCTCTCAAATTAAAAGTAAAAAAATAAGCAAAAACCTTTACAATAAAATTTAGGGAGCATGAAAACCATCGACAAAAAGGGTCCCGGAATCTGTCAACTCGCATAAGAATTGCTCCCTTTGCTAATCTTTTACATCCACTGTGTCGTTAACCAATGGTTATGACCTGTGAGGACACAACTCTTACAATGCTGGATGTAACCCTAGCAGGCACTGAGGCTCTGATGTAAGAACCTGGAGAAAGACACAGTCGGAACAAACTGCCGTCAAAGCCAGAAAAGCAACCAAGCTGATCATCTAAAATGAAACTGCCAGCCAGACTCATTAAGCAGAACACAGGAGTTCAGTTTGAAATACCGTGAGACAAGAATTTAAAGAGTTTTATCGCACACGATTAGAAGTTTATCCATCAGTCTCAGATGCAGAAGTAATCCTCATGCCAATCTAAATCTGGTCATCCTAAAGACATTATGCACCTCGTGCTTCTCGGAGAATTCCAGGAAGAATCGGCAAGGAAACACTTGACACATAATCTCTAAAATGACGGTACCTGTACCAAATTAAAACTGGGATTGTGGTGAAAGGATGATAAATCTAAACTTTTTAATATTACTCCTAAACAGAATTATATATTTGAATTCTAGGACGCAAAATTTCACTAAATAGACATGTTCCTCATTTAAATATGTCCTGGGAACTGGGAACCCCCCCCAACAACACAACTCTAAACATAACTGAATGATTCTACTCAAAGAACTGATATCAGATTCAGAAGTACGAAGACTCACAAAAAGATGAAGAGTAACGCACAAAAAAAAATAAATGAAAAACCTATCATAAGGGGATCATAACCGAAACTTCAGTACGATTTAAAGCTTCTCCTTTTACACTGCTGGCTCCGCCCATCACTGCATGTTCAGGTGGCCCCGCCTCTCTGGGCTCCACATACAGGAGACAGAGCAGAAAACAAGGAACACTAGGACACAGCACGTTAACATAATACAACATTAACAAATAATTAATAAACAACACCATATTAAACAAATAAAATACATGCCAAACTAAAAAAACTAACATGAAAAGTAATATTTAGACAAGAGTAAAAAGATAATAAAATAATCAAAAACAAACTTGAACTACGGTAACAACCCAGGCTGCACCATAACACACCACCATGGCGCTCTTGGCATGAACGTTTTTGAGGTAGCCTTGAATAAAAAGGCCTCGTGCAATCCTGCAGGCTGTTAAATCAGCCAAATCTGGTATGGTCTGTCATGCCCAGAATGCCACTGTTGATGCCAGGTCATGGCACTCTGACCCTCACCACTGTTTGTTATTTCCATTGCAGGTGCAAATTGAAATCATTCCAGAAAATGATAAAAAGCCTGTGTGCATCCCAGCGACTTACAAATCGGTCATTTTTGACAACATCACGGTGGGAACGCCCATCAACATGTTCAGACTGAGCTGTAAGGACTTCGACTCGGCCAATGAAGAGCTACGCTATGAAATCATCTCAGGTATTGGCCGCAGCCTCTGCTGAATGGGGTTGATTTTTGTCTCCTTTAATCTGCTTGAAGTATCTACATGCAGCTGAGCAGCACCACATGTTTTATTTATTCGGGGTTGATTAAGTAATGTAAGGATGGAATTTGACCAAGCTACTTGCTCTTTCCGTGTGCCCACCAACACACTCGTTTTCTGAGGCCACTTATGCCAATCCAGGATCATAAGGTGTAAAGCAATCCATCCATCCATCATCCAACCTGCTCTATCCTAACTACAGGGTCACGGGGGTCTGCTGGAGCCAATCCCAGCCAACACAGGGCGCAAGGCAGGAAACAAACCCCAGGCAGGACGCTAGTCCACCGCTGGGCACACACACACACCCACACACTAGGGACAATTTAGGATCGTCAATGCACCTAACCTGCATGTCTTTGGACTGTGGGAGAAAACCCACGCAGACACGGGGAGAACATGCAAACTCCATGCAGGGAGGACCCAGGAAGCGAACCCGGGTCTCCTAACTGCGAGGCAGCAGCGCTAACCACTGCACCACTGTGCCACCCAGGTGTAAAGCCATTGTGACAAAAAAAAGCAAAACATCCAGAGGACAGACGCTCCCTACTTGTGTGTTTATGATATCAGTGCTCCATATGCCAGTTGCTCAAGTTAAAATTACATTCTCCATAATGAAAATATTCATCCAGCGCATAATACAAAATAATGTTTATTTATGACAACACCTGTCCCAACCATCTCACAGAAAATGATAGAAAACACTATGTTAACGAAAAAAAAAAAAGTATTCTATGTAAAAAATAAATAATGGGAACTAATGTGTGGAGATTCAAAACCCAAAACAATGCGTGACACGCAGAGATTTTAGAAGAAATCCACAATCTTGGACACCTGGCAGTGCACGACGCAGACCTTTACGCCATTCTGATGATGACGTTCTTTATCAAACACTTGTAGTCATCCTAACATGGCAACTGTATAAACAAATGCACAAAATTCTTGTACTTATAGAAAACAAAATGACAGCATGTGGTAACGAAAATAAGACAAGAAAAAAAAAACAAATCAAAATGAAAGCAAAAATAAAAATTAATGACACAATTGAATTTTCCACAAGACGAAGTCCACATATCAACCAAGAAAATAAGCCAAGGAAAGCATTGGCTTTGAAAAAACAATGGGGCACATAGAGATGCCCTCTGGTATTCTTTACAAGCCTCTCCTGGGATCCCCTGACTAATCGTGCCCTTGATGGACCCCACTCCAGGTGCATGATTCTTGCTCTATTGTTCTCCTCTTCCTCACTCTGCTTTATATTCCAGAGTTTTCCATTTAATTGTTTTTCTGGAAAGTTTAAAATAATCGTGACAGAAGCATCCATCCTTTCAGTTTTGGCTATCTGGATGCTTCTGCGCCTCAAAATCACAATGACTCTCCTCCCTAATCCACAGATAATTTCAAACTTTACTTTGTCTCTACAGGAAATGTGAACAACCATTTTGGCTTTGACCCATCCAGGGGCTCCAGTTCTCCTAAGTTGATTTTAAAGTCCCCTTTCAGTGACGCCGACATGCAGGACTTCTACCACTTGGTGGTCTTCATCATTGACGACAACGTGAAAGTCAGTAAACCGAGGACAGGCTCTGTCTTGCTTGACATTAGCGTGAGGAAAGCTGCAACACCTGCGCCCCCAACAACATCTTACTATGTGAGTAGTCCAATGGAACTGAAAAAAGTTGTGTCATTCCCTTATTCATCTGGACATGTCCTACAAGGCAAAGTCATATTGACGCCATATGTTGACTTACAGAGGGAGCTCACCCTCTGTTTTCATTTTTTGTACACTAAGAAATTTCTTTGGATAAGAGGTACCTGCACCTGAAAGAGGCATTATCTAGTTTAATGACTGTAGACCCCAGTAGCACCACCTCGCACAGCATGGTGGGATGAGCAGCCAGCCCGGACAAAATGGAGAATAGGCAGAAATCGTCTTCATGGTCTCTGATTTTGCCAACATTGTTTTTCCTACAACCAGTGAGTCCAGGTGAGTCCTGTAATGGACCTCCATCGAGGTTTCTGCAGGATGCTGGACAAACCTTTTAAAACACACCTCAACAGTAAGACAAATGCCAAAGGGCTGTGAGTACGATAGTATGCTGGCTAAGGGGGCAGCACCCCAGAGACAGACGACAGCATGTGGTCAATGCCAAAGGGCAGAAGGGGGTTTGAAGGTAAGTGTGTTACCATGAATCACATCCATGGTTTATGTACAATATGATTAAGCACTTCACCCAAGGAACAACATTTGGAAATGGATTAATATTTATTTGCATTTCTGCTTTTGCTGTTGAGAATCTGATGTTACAACTTGATAAATATGATAAATGAGAGGAGACCATTCAGCCCATCAAGCTTGTTTGTTTAGCGAATTGCTAAGCTGTCCCAATAGCTCATCCAGATCCTTGTTAAAGGTTGTCACAATTTCTTCTTCAACTACATGGCCCGGTAATTAATGTTGAAATATCTTTTAATCCTGATCTTTGGTGAATGCACTGTTAAGACAATATGTTCACAGATCTTTCATTTTATGGAATTATTTGCCTGACATGTCATCATCGCTGGTGCTGGTGTTTTAATATGCTGTGCAATGTCGTGTCTCTCCTTCACACCCTCTCATGAACTTTACTGGAAGCTGTCCTCCAACAGCACTGTGGCTACTTCTGTTTTTCACGGCTCCTTCCAATGATCTTTTTCCTGTTGTGTACACATTTATCCCACCAGCTGTGTCTCACAGCACTCATTTGTGCTCAAAAACCAAATCATCTGCTCTCATTTTCCCCAAAACACTGAGCCGATCCAGGCCAGGATCCTTACAAAGGCTAACTGGCAGTCCAATGGATTTAAGCAGAGGAGCAGGTCCAGTAAATGCTGCTTTTGAAGTTCTTCATCATCTCCGTCTCTCCCTTTTCACATACTCCTACACATCCTCTGCACAGTTTCTTAGAATGACTCCACCCCTTTTGACAGCATGTCTCTCTCTCTCTCTCTCTCCCAGTCGCCACCCATTCTTACAGCATGTGTCTCAGGCTCCACCCCTTTTTGACAGCAATTCTTATCCAGGCTCCACCCCTTCTGATAACATCTGTCTCCCAGACTCCACCCCTTCTGACATTGCCTCTCTCTCCCAGGCCCACATGGCCCCACCAGACGTTTCATGCCAAAGTGACACTGCTCTCTATCCAGGATGACAGAGTTCAAGGTGGCAATGGGTCAGACTTTAAGTATCAAATGATATTCCTGCATTGTGACTATTTTTTGTTCTTTTATTGCTGCAGTTCAGACAAAAGTTACATTTTTTTTGAAAGAATTTTTTTCTTAGCAGATTTATGGAGTTAACACTAAATGTTTAAGAGCAATGAAGTGAGCAGGCTGGTCTGGTCATCTTTCTCTCACTTTTATTCTAATCACCTGCTCATCTGTGGTTTCTTCACAGCACCGGAGAGGCCTGACCCTCTTGACCCCCTCTGTTAACTCCTATGAGGACAAGGCGTGGTACGTCCCCCTGCTCCTGACCCTGATGGCCTTGTTTTTTGTGGCGCTGGTTGCTTTTGTGTGCTACCTTGTATGGAGGTCTACGGGTCTCAAAGACAGCTGCTGCCTGAAAGCACCAAAGAGGTAGGTTCAACAACCGAGTTCTGTTCAGCTTTTCTCAGGATATCATCCATTCATCCACCCATTTTCAGAAACCACTTCTGTGACAGGGACCTGGAGGTTATTCAGATTTGAACCAACTCCTGTCAGAATGCCAGTCCATCACAAGACATAGTCATGCACGTGGCAGACACAGTTAGATTCTTCAATCATCTTAACCAGAATGTATCTGGAAGTGAGAGGAAAATGGATGAAAAAGCACCCTGACATGAGGTGAACATGCAACCACCACACAGACGCAGTCAGAACAGACACTTGAATCACGGACCGTGGAGAGCAAGTAAAGCAGAATACCTCTGGCACAAGTGTCCGTCATCCCTCTATTTTCTGAACCCACTAATTCCAATGCAGTGTTGGCCAAAGTTCTTCCCAAACGTAGGAACTAACACACCTTCTAAAAACAAAGAGAATAGCTCCCCCTTGTGGCAACTGTTCAAGTACACTAGCAAGGTCACACAAATGTACACGTCACCAGTGCATCTAATCAGTCAATGTCTGTCATCCTGTAGCGTGTGAAAATGTCTTACGTGCAATCCCAATGGGGGTCTGCCTTTTCAAGATGAACACCGTTGAGGAGAAAGAGAGACATCACAAAATGGGCAGAGAAAAGAACTCAAGGAGAGAGTCCCATAAACAGATTTGATGCGAGTTGAGCTCATTATCTCCTTGATAAAGAGTGGTTCAGGAATCTTGATGGATGGATGGATGGTAATTCCTTGCATTTCATCTCATGCTTTAATGTTCTATTATCTTGTCATCTCAGGCTAATCTGTACCATGATCCACTTTGCTTAAGGTGCTTTGTGATTTTGTTTGCTATAGAAGGCGCTATATGTTAGTTAAACAGAGCTGAACACCATGGAGCACTCACATTTTCTAAATCTAGCTAATGAGAATCCTCACACATAGTGAGATGTTCTGATATGATTTGTTCTCACCGGCCCATTTAACTTTTATGTTCTTCTTTTCCCAATCCAGGATAAAAGTGTTCAGAGAGGGTAAGTGTGATTCCTTATGTTATTCCTTAAACCATTAAAAGTGGGTCCAACTGTCGCAAATAATTCCACTTCAAATGAATGACTCCTGAGAGTGTCATCTGTCAGTCAGTCAGTCAGTCAGTCAGTCATTGTCCAACCCGCTATATCCTAACACAGGGTCATGGAGATCTGCTGGAGCCATTCCCAGCCCTGCTCCAGCAGACCCTCATCACCCTGTGTTAGGATATCACACATATTTCAGTTTAACCAGGCTTGTTTCAAGCTTATTGTCCCTGCTGAGGAGTTCACTCAGAGCAATGGCCACCTCTCTAATGCGCAACCCACTGACTGGCTGCAGGACTCGAACTCAGGCTGTTCTGTAATTGCGAGGCCATGAGTTCATTTCCACAATAATACGTCTGCAGTATGTCTTGTGAAATGGTTTATTATTTAATTCCATGGTCATCTTAACCAAAAACTTAAATAATTTAACCAAGTTCTTGGAGGTGGAAAAAAAAGGATTTCCCACTGTGCCAACCTCTGGTCATATTCTGAAACTGGATACAAATTAATGACAAAGTGGGCGAATTGTCCTGCTAGTTTGCAGCAGATGTGTACAGATAGCTTTACTCACCAAGAAATTAGAAGGCTGAGAATCCGTATACTTTAATGCAGGCTTCAGCAAAAGACATTATACAAAGTATGGAGGATGTATTTTCCAATTACAAATTTAAGGATTAAAAATGTTATAATCGCACTACCCTGGCAAACAAAATGGCTGAGAGAAAACTGAAACTAAAGCACAGCAGGAAGGAAAATTGAGCTGGGTATGTACCAATACAGTATGTGACAGCGAAGGAGGGGAGTAGAGGAAGATCCCAAGAGCAGTCTGACAAATAAGATTATCACTGGCTGATGTGGTGGCACAATCTCAGTGTCATACTGCCATTGTGCAGTCAGAAAAGTCACCTGAGGCGCTGCTCTGGGTCTTCTTTTTATAACATGGCTTGATGCCTGTCATGTCTCAGCCAAGGTTCCTCCACTTGGCTTGGGTTCAGCTTCATGTCTCAGGTCTTTATTTTTGAATCTCTGGTTTATGTTGATTATGTTAATGTTACTATTTTGATGGTGGGTAATATTATTTCTTTTCAATTTTGTGTTAATATATGTATGTAAGCTGCCTGTGTTACATTCCATGTGTTTTCTGGGAGGTCCCCCAAGGGGCGCCACAGCCCCTCAGGAACTGCCCTCCACCCTATAGAGGGTCACCCGCAGTTCCTGGTGGTTCATTCTGAATGTGCTAAGGAGTGGCGAGTTTACTTGTGCTTGTATTTCTGCGATTTATTGGATTTCTAGATTTTCAATCCACTGCTCCCTCTTTTGACGATTCTCTGAATATCTGTATTAGGACTGGTCTGCTTTCCATTGCCTTTGGTGTTGCAGGCAACTCCTTTTTGCCTTTTGTGCTCCTACAAAGTTTAATTCTTACTACAAGCAGTTGTGAAGAGTAAATCCATTTATAAAGACTCTGTGTTTTCCCAATTACTAGCTGGGGTTTGATGGTGACAGGCCCCTCTTAGTGGTCATTACTACGGGCTTTGGGATTTTTAGTTCATGACAATATCTGTTTTTTTTTTCTTCTAATGCAGCTCCAAGGAAGGACAAAATGAAAACCGTGACAGTAAGTAAAATTGAAGACAAAGAAATATTAAGTACCCTTTTATGCGTGCTGTCCACTTGCTGATTAAAGAGATCAGTTTGGGTTATGCGCTACGGAGACCTACATTAAAGTACAGGGCAGGGCAGAAGACGTGCAATTAAATGTCTCAGCAGAAGAACAGTGGGATGAGTACAGCTCATGGTTTAGGCACCTGAGTTGGATTTACACCTGAGGGGTCTGGTATCTACCTGTCTAAGATGGCACCTTTCAGATCCACCTGGATCTCTCTGTCTTACAGTGCCTCCAGAAGGTTAGTCAGGGCCTTCACGTTTTTGACATTTTCTTATGTTGCAGCCTTCTGCTAAAATCATTGGCATTGTCAGAAAATCCCAAAATCCAGGTGTGTGAACCTTGTAGCATCAGATCCAAGAAGACTCCAAGCTGGAACTGATGAAGCACGGAGTATAGGACTACTATACTAATACTTGTATCAGTGGTTTATTTCAGGTTTATATTCTATTGCTAAACTTTCTAAAATCCTATTTTCACTTTGTCATTCTTGGGTATTGAGTGTTGTTTAATGAGGGAAAGAAATGAATTTATGAACGATTCTCACACAAGGCTGCAACATAACAAAATGTGAAAAAACTGAAGGGGTCTGAATAATTTCTGAGGCTGTATATAGTCCATCTATTGATCTTTCTTTTATATAGTAGTCTTGCTGGGCCAGACGTGACTCTCATGGGGACAACCCATTAAATTTTTAATAAATAGTGGCAAAATACTACGCTGCAAAGTCTAAGCCCACAGGACTTCTTCTTAAAACAAAATTCTTCCAGTCCATGAAGTTTAAACTGCGGGGTTTCAGGGACAGAGTAAAATAAACTGAACAAAAGGTGTGACACTGACAGAAAATAAAAAGCTCAAATTACTGTTATAAATTCAGGGGCTCAGCAGCACACAGTAATCGAAGCTTATGAAGCATTGTGTCTGAGGAGACCAGCGGCGCCACTTGGCTCCAAATGTCACAAGTGCCTCAGTCTGCTACAATATCATTCTGTACCTTTGACTGTTGAATCAATTTATGGCATAAAAACATCACATACAGTGTAGATGAGCATTGTGGTCAGCGTGTATGATGTGTGTTAAGACACTGTGGCTCTATTCTGTCAGGCATGTCTGCATTTCCAATCAGACAGCAACGCTAACTTTCTTTAGTTATTCACTGCAATGTTATGGTAGAAATTAACATCTTAATTAAAGAAACAAACTTATCCTCTAACAAGACAAGTCTCTCTATTATAATAAAAAAATCCTGCAATAAGATGAGACTTTTTGGAAGTCCCGCGAGTTGAGACCTTGGCCATGAGATTTTTTCAAGTCCCGCCCTCCTCTCAAACCACGCCCTCTCACGGCCCTCTCACCTCTCATTGGTGTGAATGCTTTTGTCAGACACACTGAGTTCCTGCTCTCTCAGCTCTTATAAATTTTAACGTTTTCCTCACTTTAAGTTCCCAATTAAAGAAGACGTATTGTGTCCAAATCTTATTGAAGAATTTCATCCTGAAGGGTTATCAACAGAAGAAATGAGTACACAGGCAATCCTAGCACCGAGAAACGATGAAGTCAAACGAAATAACGCCAAAAATTGTTGATCGGTTACACGTCAAATTTTTTAAATGCGTATCAATAGACTCTGCTAAGACAGTTGGTGGTGATGGTGCGGAAGATGAAAACATCAACTTACAATATCACAAAGAATATCTACAACTGTTAACACTGTCCGGTCTGCCACCACACGAATTACTGTCAAAAAAAGGATGAATCCAAGCAAGGTAATGTGGTACATCTTCAAGGGATAACATTACACAACAAAGGAGATCTTGTTAGTGTTTTAATACAAATGGCATATCAGTTTCCCATTAGAATAGCTTTTGCAAAGACAATTTACAAATCTCAGAGCCAAAAATTTGAAAAAGTCGTTTTATTTAATAGAGAGAAAGAAACAAAATTCAGTCACGGGCAGTTATACGTTGTGTTGTCACATTGCGATGAAAGCCCAAACACAGAATCAAAATTCAATGCGATATTGACGAAAATTTAATTCAAAAAATTATTTTTCCTGAAGTTTTACAGTAAAAGTGTAAGTTTAAAAAGTATTTGCATGTTAATTTCAAAGCAAAACAGAACGAAATCGTATAACGCAACATGAAACATAATTTACTTTCAAATTATTACGTTTTACTCTTTTTTGCTGTGGTTAATTACTTGCTGTAACGTAAAATAGTTCTAGTACGCATATGTAACAATTCCCATGAAAATAAAAATCTGTTTAAATTGTACATTTGCATCCCCATACGCGAGTGACAGAACCGCAAAGAGGCGAGTGTGTAGCACAGGCACAGGGGTTGGCAAGCGAAGCGAGCAGGGGGCAGAGCCCCCTAGTGTGATTAAAAAAAAAAACCCATTTGAGTCAGTAATGAGGCAGGAGAAAAGCTGTTCATTGCATCATTTATTCTCTTTCAGCACCATGTTGAACATCCTTCACAACTTTCTGTTACAGAATGACCACAGAATAAAAACAGAAGCTCATTCTTATTGATGACTGAATTTACATAACAGTGCTGACTCTGATTGGTTAAAAGTCATGATGCATTCAGCATACAGCACAACCAGCCTAAATACGTCTGTCTCCATTATGTCCTTGTTCCTCAATATCTCTTCATTTAGATTTTACCCTTGAAATCTCTGTGTATGTGACAACTGCCCAGTTTTATTGTTTACAGGACATCTGCGGATCTCTTAATTGTACATTTGGTGTATTACATCAACCTTCTCTTGTCTTGTGTTGTTCATTTAACCGTTATCGGGTTTCCTGATATGCCTGAACAGCTTTCTGACATTTATTAACCCTTTACGCTATTTCTTTAAGATGAATGCTGTTACCCTAAAACTATTTTTCCACAACGTGCAGTTAGAAGGTGGATACTTGTGTAGCCTCAACTGTGCACCTACTGGTGTTGTTAGGCTGATATGTTGTTTTGGGTCTTTTGAGTACTGGAATGTACACCTCCAGTGGCTCTTTGTTATCAGCTCTCTCCACGGCAGTCCTGTTAACGGGGTGTGACACACTGTACAGATCAGGGGTCCCCAACTCCAGCCCTGGAGGGCCCCAGTGGCTGCAGGTTTTCATTCTAACCCTATTCTTATTTAGTGACCTGTTTTTTAATCTTCTTTTGAATGAATTTTCTTTGACTAAATTAGCAGCGGAACAAGAATGAGATGCAAAATGAGCCAAAACATGACCAGCAAACTGTGACCATCATACAGTATCTGAAAATAAAGGTCTCAGGAATGCTGATCTGCTCAGGTCCCCAAAACATTTTAACAGAGCTCTTAGACAAGAGAAAATCAACATTTTTAGAAATGTCTGCTATTGCACAATGAGAGCAGCAACAAGTCATGGAATTAAAGAACGGGTTTAATTAACGACAAGAATTAGAGTCTAATTAAACAACTGGTTGGAGTGAAATTGGTTGGAGTTTGAGGTCCTGACTTACGTGGTCTTCTGTTGGCTCACTCACTAAGGAAAGAAATGAAGCAATTCAGAGGAACAAATCTCAAAAAACAAGTCAATTAAAATTAATTCAGCAGAAATTAATTAGGAGCAAAAACAGTGCACTAAATTAAGAAAAGGGTTAGAAGGAAAACCTGCAGCCACTGCGGCCCTCCAGGACCGGAGTTGGGGACCCCTGGTATATATTATACATCTGGCTTCAGCAAGACTACTTGTATAGTAACTTTCACCATGAACAGACTTAATTTCTCTAAATCGTTTTATACAATGCTGCTGAACAACCATCTTTGACCTACTCAGTTTCTCCTTTGTGGGTCAAAGATCAACATTACTTGTCCAAATGTGTCAGCCACATTTGTAACGGGTGTAGATTTATTTTTGAAAATGTAATTTGAGCATTACTCTTGCAATATTCACTACTCTAAACTGTGTTAGAATTTCCACTACTGCTACCACCACTACTCCTCCCTTTGTGCTGGCGGCCATATGCAGTTTTGCAAACTTCCAAACCGCTTTTAGATGTATGGGATGTGACATTACAGCATCTTATCATCCTTTTATTCATACCTGGAGTAAGAATGTCATGATGTAAGTAGTACTGTAATTGCTCATTTCCTCTTGCAGTTAAAAAATTGAATTGTGCTTCACAAACCGGCCAGATCAGTTGACAGCAGTCTGGCATATTCATTACCAAGTCTGGAGATGGGCAGTAATTGATTAATTCTGTTATTCTTTGGTTTTTAAATTTATCTTTATGTGAGATGTAGGATATCATTTATGCCCACAAAAATATCCATTTATATAGAAGCAAATCTCAGATACTTCTCACTGCACCCAGGCTAGGGCTGTGGACTGGTCACATGCTGTACCCCATTGTGGCATTTCTGGTGCCACATTGCTGACTTACCTTTTTGAATGTGTCCTTTATACACTTATCTGTTTTTTTCAGGAAATAAAGAAATACAACACAGTGTTTGATGGTGAAGCCGTGGACCCAGGTAGGGTTTAAATACACAAAACAGTCCAGTGATGGCCTGGTTAAAACTGCTCAGACAACTGGGTTCAGGTCACTGACCGATCACTGTCTGTGAGATGTCTGCACATATGATCTGTGTGTAGGCAGGTTTTACTGCAGCTCTCGAAATGCCAAAAATGTGTATGTTGGATTATTACAAAGGGCAATGCCCGATAAATTTCAAATCCACTATGAGCTTAAATTACAGTCCTCAAAATGAATGACACATTGAGAATTGCCCATCTGTGCATTTGCAGTTGCACTGAGGCAGAGTTGGAGCAGCCATAACCACATGTGCTTCAAGACAGGTCATCCACCGGAAGTTAAGTGTGTTTGGGCAAGTGCCTGGAAGGATCCTGTCTTGGATCAGCTGACAGGGCTGGGAAAGCAAGTGCAGGTGGCGTGGCCTCTGACCCCACATGAGCCGAGTTGTCAGGAGGACCTCAACTTACAATGAAATATCTTGAATATAAGACATACCCCGCTTTTAAGATGGGAAACACAGGAAAAAAATATACATCTTAAATTGCAATATGGGAGATTAGATTAGATTATATATATTACACACACAGTGGAACCTCAGTTATTGAGCATAATTCACTCCTAAAGGCTGTTCAGAAACTGAATTGTTTGAAAACTGGAACCATTTTCCCCATAAGAATGAATGTAAAATGGATTAATCTGTTCCTGAACCCCAGATGAGTGCTTATTTAAATCTTTATAACAGAACTTCATGCATAAAATCATATACAAAAACAATGAAAATGCATAAAATCTTACACACAAAGTAAACAGAATAAAATATAGATGAAAATGAACTGCACTTTACCTGTACAGAGGACGGTTTTGGTGTTTTGGTAATTAATCTTTTATTGATGTTCAACAAATACAGTAGTAAGAAAAAAGACATTTTTGTAATCAAATTTTGAAAAGAAAACAAACAAACTAAAACAAACCCCCCCATCGGCACCCACACAAAACCCACCCAACCTGTATGGTGAAGAGTTGATGGTGTAAGTGGAAGGAGGTGATGAAGGGGAAGTGGGGAGATGTTACTGTTTGGAAGGGGAGTCCCCTTCAATAGAAACATCAGCTAACTGTCCTTCTGGGATGTTTCTTATATAAAGAACAACAAAACACACAAAAAAAAAAACAAAAATCAAGAAAAGGCACTGTAAATTTGAGCAGGGGTTTGCACCGAGCGGAGACTGCTGGGTGAGTGACACTCTTCCGCCGCACATCTCAGCTTGTGGAGTATGTGTTTTGCCTGTTTGGGGACCGACATTCTGTTTGGAAACTGATACGTTTTTTGTTCGGAAAATTCGTTCGGGAACCAATTTGTTAGAGACAAGAGTCGTTCGACAACCAAGGTTCTACTGTGTGTGTATATGTACTGTATATACATACATATATACATAATATATATATATATATATATATATATATATATATATATATATATATATATATTTGTAGTTGGAGATCCACAAAGGGAGAGAATGAATTGCATATCAAAAAGTAATTTTTATTCCTGAGCTTTCAGCTCCTGCCAGGAGCTGTCATCAGAGGGTAATGATTAGACATACAAGAATCAAAGGCATTGTATAGCAAAATTGGGGGGGGGGGGTAATGAGGTGGGGTTAGGACGGTGTTGGTTGTAGAGTTTTATTTATTATGAGGATGTTTGTCTTCTTAAGTTTGCATATGCTGGGTTCATGTCCAAATGTCTGTTGATGGCATTTTCGTTTGATAGCCAAGATTCAGCCTGCCGGCCTTAAATCTTACTTGTACATTGTCCCAGTTGAATGTATGTCCGGTTGATTTTGTATGTGTATAGATCAGTGATCATGAGTCCATCCTTCTGATGGCGTTTTGATGCTCCTGTATACATGTTGCGATTCTTTTTCACGTTTGTCCTATGTATACCACTGGGCAAGAACTGCATAGAACGCTATAAACTGTGTTTCATATAATAGATAGAGATAGATAGATAGATACTTTATTAATCCCAATGGGAAATTCAATTCAAATAATATAACAAGGAAATACCGTGAATTTAGGATGTACCTAAATTTTAATTTGGAAACCTATGAAAAAAGTGAGTTTTCAACTGGAAGCAATGCATTATTTTATACTGAACCTAAAAGTGATGCATTTCCAAAAATAACTTGAAGTCTGTGCATTGTTATATTGACATGATCCTGAACTTAAAACTGATGTGTTGTTACCAATGACTTAAAACCCTCATTGTGCCAAAATGAATTTAAATGAATTTAAATTTTAATATTGTTATGCTCAACTTAAACTTGATACAATTATATTAAGAATTATTTTGACATTAAAATTGATTCATTATTATACTAAATATTCACACCTTATCAAAAAGAGTTAAAAAAATCAATGCAATTATTCTGAACATTCCTTCAGATCAAAAACCTCTGAATTGCACTATTCAGTTAATAGAAAGTAGTATCACTAAACTTAAAACACTTTATTATAAAGAACGTAGAACTGGTTCATTTCCAGATTTAGCTCAAAACTGATGCATTGTTATACTGAACTTATCCTGAGGTTATAATGGATGTAATAATTACGTATAATAATTGGCATATAATCCAAGCAATATTGTACTGAATTTCACATCAATGCATGAATCTACTGAATTTAAAAGTGACATATTGTTATACCAAAATGAAACTTGATGCATTGTCATACTGATATTATCCTGATCTTAAAATCGATTTATTATACCAAATTTAAATTCACTCCATTATCATGTTGACCTTAAAATTAATGTAATATTAAAAACCAATGAATTCATATTGAGAATAAAGTTCTTCAAACCAGCATGTTATAAGAGTAGACTTGACACTGTTGCTTGTCCTCCTGACACTGCTGCTGTTCTCCACATCATGACGACATGCCGCAGTACTATGGCTTGGTGACCAGAAGCTCCAATACCAGTCAGCGGGTATAACCGGGTAGAAGAGGAGATTGGTTTGCACACAATGGGAGGCTTGTTTTTCAGATTTTTAAATGTTCTGCTGTGGTGCCAGTTTTATATCCTCTGCCCAAATTCACCATAGTAACACATGGCAACTTCACAGAACCAGAGGACTCCACACTGCCATGTTATTAGTAACAACAATGTCCAAAAAAAGGAAAATAAACCAACATATAATATAGAAACATCTACACTTAATCTTGAAAATGCCATATGAAAACTAGTCAGCAGTGATACTGAGCTCCCAAAGTGAGTTTGCCTGTTGGGCCCACATGTTTAGGGATGCCGCTCATTATTACAGATACGACATAATGCAAACACTGCCATGGCTGAGTTTACGGGTGTAAGCCATTCTGATTGTCTGGGACTAAAACCCACTTTGCTTTTAATTATTTTAGTGACTGGAAATAGTTATAAATACAACAGCAGATCAGGCGCAAGAAGGTGGAAGGACCCAATCATTGTCAGGGAAGTGGAAGAAGACGGGCTGTTCAAAGACACTGAGCTCTCCATGGCAGCTTCAGCCGCGGAAAAACACTCAGAACTTCCATCAGTTCTAAAGAAATAAGAAAAAGAAATGTAAAGAAGAATGTGTGTATAAATATATATCAACAGTCAAGGCAGCAGCCAAAATTTAATTAGAAGACATAATGAAGTACTGACAAGGAAGAACGAAGATGTCCAAGCTATCCATGGTATTCATTATTTGGTATTGTGCCTTATGTTGCTACATGTTGTGTTTTTGTTTGCTTTGTGAAGTATTTGATGAGGATGATGATCTCTGGGGGAAAAAAGCACCATTTAAAATAAAGTGTGAATGAATAGTGATATGATTTGTCCATTGACTTTTAGAAATAAAGGACAGAATATATATGGTCACTCCTGCAACTCAGCCACACATATGGTGCATGGTGCTGTAATGAGGACAACAGAGTGGAATGTGCGGGTCAATTTAAACGGCTAACAGCTGCTTAATGATGGAGTAGTAAAGTGTGTTTACTGCCAGTATGGGAGAGGGGAACCTGCTTGGCAACGTGTGTGTATGGAGGTCATTGATGTGTCTATCTAGCAATCTATTATCTAGAACTTTACACAGCAACCTACCCATCTATCTACCAACAGTATGTTCTTACTAGTACTGCAGCAATCTATCTATCTATTGTAACAGATAGCCTGGCCACAGACGGACACAACACCAATGTCCACAACACACGTGTTTATTTACAATACGGTTCCACCAATTCACACACGACTACTCAGTCTTTTCCTCTCTTCGGCCGCCTCCACTCCTCTCTCGCAAGCTCCGTCTTCCTCCTCCCGACTCCGGATCCCCGAATGGAGTGAGGCGGCCCCTTTTATAACACCCCGGATGTGCCCCAGGTGCTCTGAGATGGTCTTCTAGCAGCACTTCCTGGTGTGGTGGAAGTGCTGTCCTCCAGGGCTCTGGAACCATCCAGGCGCCCCCTGGGGTTGGCCACGAACCCCTACAGGGTTGAGCTCCCCAGCTCTGTATCCGTGGTCAATGATGGAAATCAGGGGGGCTGCCCTCTTGCACCCAGGGGAGATTTTGCCCCTCTCCCGATCCTTCCCAGCTCCAGGCGTCCCAGTGGGGCACATCTATCTATCTATCTATCTATCTATCTATCTATCTATCTATCTATCTATCTGTCTGTCTGTCTGTCTGTCTGTCTGTCTGTCTGTCTGTCTGTCTGTCTGTCTGTCTGTCTGTCTGTCATACAGGGTGATTCAAAAAGATTAATCTGATTTCAAAATAATTTATTTCACTTGTAAATCATTACAGAACAATGCAGTAAATTGCAAATGGTTTATGTGAGCATAACGTTGATGTAATTTTACAAGTGCTCAATATGACCTCCTCCAGCTGTACAGACAACATCAACACGATAGTCAGATTCATCCCATAGTCGATGGAGCATGTCGGGTGTCACTGTACTCACAGCTCGCTCAATTACGATTTCAGGGGTCACCTGGTGTTGTTGGACGTGGTGACAGTCAGAGACTCTATGACCCCCTCTTTCAATTGGTGTGTGATTGGTTCCTAGGTGCCACATGGTTGTAAATATATGGCACTTTGAAATCGGATGAATCTCTTTGAGTCACCCTGTATAGTGCGGGGATCAGGTGAATTGTAAGACGTGTTATTTTCACCAGATCAGCTGTACAGATGTTACAAATTCAGTTTTGGGTCCAAGTCAAAACAATTTGCAAAAATCTGTGGTTGTTTTCTGTTATGAGTTGTTTTTCTTTCAGTTGCTGCAGCAAAACAAAAAATGTAATTGATGCCTGAAGCCGCGCACGGCTTCCAACAACACCAACAGGTGGAGTGGGAGATGAATGCCCTTCGCTCCATGGTCCAATAGGAACACCACGCACATTGTTAGCCACTCCCATCATCAACATACATGGTGCTGCACGAAAAAGCAACCCTGTAGGTAATGTAAGACATTATTATAGATAAATGGTTTATTTTGGGGTCCAGACCCAAAGGCCTCCCCTCATCAGACCTCCACAAACCACAAAGATATACAAGTAACCTTTGAAAACAGAAAAAAATACTTTTTCTTTTTCAGGTGACATTACAGACAACATACAGGTGGGAGGGATGATCTTTGAAATCTGCATAAGTTAATTAGTAGGAAATGAGGGGTTCCATCATGATAAGAAAAAAAAATAAATGTAAGCAGGCAATTGGTACAACGAGGCATTGACAAACTGGGCCAAAGAGAACACCTATAATTCAATCCTTTATATGCTCTGTAACTCTCATCTATGCTGTGGCGGGCTGGGTCTGTAACATCACTTCAAGAGAGGCCCACCGAATCAACAAGCCGATTAAGGGGACAAGCTCAGTTATGGGATACTGCCGGAGATAGCAGTGAAGGGGAGAATGAAGACAAAAGTCAACGTCAGTATGGACAATGATGACACATCTTCGCTCTAAAACACTAACAATGAGGACTTTCAGTCAATGAATCATTCAGCGGAAGCTTGTCAAGAAACGCAACTCGAGCTCCTTTATACCAACGCCAACACACCTGCATAAGGCCTCACTGGGACTGCAGGAGCAAGAAAACAAAAGATTTCTTTGCTTTTAGCCATTCTGATGGGTGTTCAGACTACAGTGTGTGTGTATATATTTATTTATTGAGCTTCTGGGTACTTGTGTACTAAAAGGACAGCATGACAAAGGAAAACAGAAATGTTTTGACGAATTCATAACATTTATTGGGATAAAAAAATATATATAGAATTTTACAGAAATTGGAATATTATCCAAATATTTATTTCTGGGGTTGAAAAACTAAACATACAAAGGTCATGGCACCAAACTGAACAGGAGAGATTGCATAAGATATCCCCCTACCCATTTTAGCGTTGTGCTCCGTGTGGGACTTTTCACTGCCATCCATTTAGTACACAAGTACTGCTTCTGTAAAAGACACATCATGCCAGAGAGACAAGAAGTTCCACATGCCTGCCTGGATGGCCCACCTCAAACTGGGACCCAAGTGCTGCCGTGCAGCGGGCGACACCTCAGCACCACACCAGTTCTGATCATACTGTGAGACATGGACGCTCTCCAGTGACCTGAGACAAAGACTGGACTCCTTCAGCACTGAGTCTCTTTGGAGAATCCTTGGGTACCACTGGTTTGACTTTGTGTTGCTCACGTAGTCCCGAATGAGGCCCATTACCTGCATTGTGAGGGAGCGTCAGTTATGGCACTATGGCCATGTGGTGCGATTCCCTGAGGGTGATCTGGCTCACAAGATCCTCATTGTTGAGGGCCAGAGTGGCTGGACCAGGCCAAGGGGACGCCCACGAGATACCTGGCTGTGGCAGATAGAGGGTCATTTCCAGAGAGTGGGATTGGACCGTGTGTCTGCCAACAAGGATCCCGAGCTGTTACGTCAGGGGGGGGGGGGGGGGCTTGGGGAGTCAGCAATGCACTGTGCCAGTTAGTGCATGCCCGCCAACCTGACCTGACCCTTCTGTAAAAAGTCAAATTTCCCCTTGGGAACAAATAAAGTTCTTCCCGTTTACCTATCTCTGGTCTCTGAAAAAACATTTCTTTAAATAATTTTTGACCTCATTAATGAGACAGTCGAATGCCTGTGTTTTCAAGGGACCAACAGCAAGCGACAAATGCAGGAAATTGTCCGTAATCTCTCAGGATCCATATAAATACAGGTCTGAGTTTGTGGTGTGCTATTTTTACAGCAGTTTATTTTTATAATTAATACTTATAATATCCAATTAGAAGTGTCCTGATTTTGTTTAATTTGTGGAATTAGTATTGGCATTTTTTTGTTTCCGATTGCTATTCCCTTTCCTTATAGAAACTACGCCTTTGCTAAATGTCTGCAAATTCTTCAGCTCCTGATGAAGGGCGACCAGAGTCTCCCTTACGTGACGGCCTCACTGGGGAAGCGGAGGGTTGTCAGGGAGCGGGATGGGACGGGGTTTTACAAACACGTTTACAGTACGCTGCTCACATGCAACTCCAAAGCCAAGCAGTCCAGGCCTTCAAAGCCACTCGTATAACAAGGCACTTTATTAACTATGAACTTTAAACAACACCTTACGCCCTGGCTGAAGTTCGCTACTTATTCGCAGCTCCTTATCTGTTTCCTGCCATCCGTATACGGAGCTGCTGCGAATTAGTGGCCTCCTGGCTGGGGTTGTACTACGTGCTATGTTACAGTGCTACCTACAACCACTTTGACACAGCAGCAGCATTCGATAGCTCAAGTGCATTAGAAAGCCCTGCTCTGCCACTCAATTCGTATTTAATTTCTGCATTAAACGATATGCGAACAGCCCAGCACCTGCAGAAATTGTGCGTGCGTTTGTAACCGACTGGAATCCGCCTTTCCCTGCATTGTGTAAATGATCGTCACATAGGCACGTACAGTTAAAACACAAGCTTTTATTTTCCTCTTCCAGAAAATCTTTTTAAAACAAAAGGAAAAAAGTAGACAGGGCGTCACATAAACGTCTTCACCCCTCTGCCCCTACAGCACAGGTGTCGAACTCCAGGCCTGGAGGGCCGCAGTGGCTGCAGGTTTTCATTCTAACCCTTTTCCTAATCAGTGCCCAGTTTTCACTGCTAATTAACTCCTTTTCCCCTTCATTTTAATAGCCCTGTTTTTAAGGATTCAGTCTTCTCAATTGATTATTTTTTTCATTAAATGGCAGCCAAACAGAAATGTGACTTGAAACGAGCCAACAGATGACCAGCTAAACTGGGGTTTCAAATTCCAACCAATTTCACTCCAACCAGTTTCTTAATGAGAAGCCAATTTTTGCTGTTAATTAAACCCGTTACTTAATTCCTCGGCTTGCTGCTGCTCTCTTTCTGCTACAGCAGACATTTCACAAACTGTTGATTTTCTGTTTCTGATTATTGGCCTGAGAGATCAACCTTACTGAGACTCTCATCTTTCTTTATGTTCAGATAATGTGGTTAGCTGATCACCTGTTTGCTCGTTTTGTTTCTCATTATTGTTTGGCTGCTAATTAAGGAAATAGAAGGAACTAAGGGGTCTGAGTCGAGTTAATTAAAACTAAGGCAAAAGAAGTTAATTAGCAGGAAAAACAGGTCACTAATTAAGAAGGTGGTTAGAATGAAAACCTGCAGCCATTGCGGCCCTCCAGGACCCGAGTTTGACACCCCTGCCCTACAGCGTCCACCGTGCTTCTGGTGTTTTTATTTATACAAACACATTACATATAAAACTATTTACAAAAAAAATACTCCAATTTCCCAAAGAGAACTATTTACAATACACATAGCTTTATACAAAAAAAAAACCTACTTTTATAATTAGAAAATGAAAATAAAAGAAAATATATGATATATGTATATGAATATATGCGTTAGAGCCAAAAACGTGGTGCATGCAGGTTGTGAGGTGTGACGCTAATTAACGCCCGTACTACAATAGATCATAATGTTGGTATACTGTACTATTAACAATTTACAGGGATCAACTATTTTTGGGGAAGTTCATAACTAAAAAAAATAAAATTATAAATAACATTTTACACTTTGCTACACGTTATTTAAGTACTGGCTTATCTTGCATACTTCCTCTTCCTCGTCTTTATATTTTTTGATATCGATATGCTGAGTAAAATCTCTGCGTCCTTCACAATTTGTGCCGCATCAGTTTATTATTCTCGCAACCAACAACATTATTATTTTTTTTCAAGAATTTCAAGTCTCGTAAGTTGTACAAAGAATTAAGCACGTGGTTAAAGCGCAACTCGGCGCCTTAGTAGCGCGCTTGCGCAGTTCCCTCTTTTGTAACCTTTACGTCAGGCATACAGGCTATCTGATTGGTCTGCTAGTTCCTGTTTTGAATATAGTTGATATGATTGGTGATTTGTAACGCTAAAGCGCGCTTCTACACCAACACGCATATTGCTTCGTCGAAAAACGTAGAAACGAGTCGAGACTCGTGTTTAAAATATGGGACACCAAAACATGGCAATAAATATATGAATGTCGTCTGGTAACCCAAATATGAGGACAAGGAACACAAGCAAAAAACGGAAGATAGGAGGCGACGGTTCGAGCGTCTTTATAGCGGCTTGTGTTTTGCTTAAAGACGCAAGAGGAAGACGGGACTTGGGAGCGCGCCATGCGAAGACTTTGCACGCGGAGACCACTTTTCACGAGAGCAATGTAAGTCTTTTCGGAAAAGTTTTGTTTCCATTTCGTTTTTTTTTTCTTTCTAATGGTACCCTCAAAACATAACGTCCAAGTTACATATGAGCGAACAAAGTGTAAACTGAGCTGCAGAAGGAGCGCTGCCCTCTTTTGTTTTCAAAATTGAACGCCAGGTTGTTCGCGGTCCAGTGTCTTGTACATGCAGTGTGAACTTTGCCTTAAACGACTCGAACCTTCTTCAGACAAAATCATTTTGTATTTAACAACAGTATCCAAATAAACTTAAATGTAGGAAAACGCTAAAAATGGAAAAGTTAAATTGGGGGTTCTAGTGGAAGTGCCCATTTCAGTAAGGGTCCGAATTTGTGCTAAGCACCTCGAGGACGGAAAAAGCGCTATATAAATTAAATGTATTATTATTATTATTATTACGCCTATTCAGTCTGTACTGAAAAAGTTGTCGCCGACATTGGGAATCGTTTGGGTAGAAGTTCTCCAAAGTGTATTTGCACAGCCTCTAACGGTCAGTAATCTTCCTTAATAACATTGTCTAGCAGTAGCAATCATAAAATAACTTTTCAGTGGCCTATAACATTTATTATGCTTTTTTTATCATTAGTTATACAACTCCTAACGACACTGTCACTGAGACCGGCTACGTCGTCACGCGCAGCCCTTTAGACACAAAATAATTAAGTCCGACACGCTTCAGCAGCAGGTGGTCCACGTGGGAATTAAACCAGCGTCACGGTGCAGTGGGACGCCAGCACTGTATGATGCATCAAAGTTTTAAAAATTTAATTTAAAATTTAAATTTAATTTTAATGTGTTAGTAGCCACCTGTGCATTCCTTTCGGAATGTTCTTATTAAATATCAGCGTTACACTGAATGACTTTCTGTGAAACTCCTTAGTTTTAATAGCACTTTCCATAATACTGGGCATGAAAGGTGCTATCTATCTGTCTGTCATGTACTGCATTAAGGTGCCTATAAAAAGTATTCATCCCTTTGGAAGCTTTCACAATTTGTTTTGCAATATTGAATCCCAGTGGATTTAATTTAGCTTTTTTAGCATTGATCAATAGAGAGGGACTTTTTAATGTCAAAGTGAGAACCGTAGGTGTGCCAGGTGGGAACTGAATCAGCGTCATGGTGCAGTGGGACAGCAACACTGTATGATGTGTCAAACATTTTAATTGAAAATTTAAATCAATTTAATTTTAATGTATGATTGTCCATCTGTGCATTAACTTGGTAAATCTTCTTGTACAAAATCAGGGTCTCAGGGAATTACTTTCTGTGAAGTTCAATGGTTTTAACAGCACTTCCCATAATACTCAGCATGAAAAAGCGTTATCTGTCTTTCTGTCAATTTATATATTGCCTTTCATCGGTCTGTCTGGAGTTTCTCTCAATGCTAGCTATCAGTTTCATATAGAACCATGTATAGCTATCTACATATATGAATATGTATGCATGTATTTAGTGTAAGTGCTGTGATTTATGATCACGACAGGTCATGAATGTTGGCATGTTTATGTGGATAAGAATTAATTTAGCCCAATAAATTGTGCATCTTGTTGAACTTTATTCCCATCTCATCATTAGTTTCCTGCCAGTTTTACCACCCCTGGTGTCCTCCTATTCCTTTGTGGCCGCTCTAATGAGTGTGTTAATGATTTAACAGCTGTAAGTGAAATTCTTACTTTAAAGCTGGCCTTGGCTTATTTCACATCACTTTCCTTTTTACTTTCTCAGATACGAAGTATGGGCAAAGTATTGGAGTCGTCCAAATATTAAGTTTCAAGATTTTGATGAATCTTGACGTTTTAGACCTACCCTGAGTCCAAAAATACCAGTTTTGGAATTGTGTTTATACACACACACACACACACACAAACACAATAACTTGAGTACGCTTTCACTTAGGTCAACCAAATCCTACATACAAGTATTAGGTACAAAACGTAGCCCAAAAATTGATAGAAATCTATTTCCGTTAACCGGAAGTGGTACTTTACCTTTTATTCATGCAGCTGCCGAGTCCAATTTATTCAACTTTACTTTTATAATAACTGTTCAATATATTATTAATTTGATTTGTTGTTAATGGTTCTTTAATGTACATAATATAAAAATCATTGTCTTGCGGTTTACTCCCCAAATGCCCATTCCCATATCTGAGTATACCAGAAAGTTGAGGGGAGACCACTCCTGATTTTTTTAAAAAAATTTTTCCCTCTTATGATGATCATTATGATGTGCCTTCAGAGATTCAATACTAATTTTCAAAGTCGAGATCTCCATGTGTCCGTGTCCATGAGACTCCTCATATTGACCTTATGATGCTGCAGACACTGTTGTACAGTATTTACTGTCCAGTGCTTGGGTAAGCAGGCCAGGTCTGCTCATCAGCTCTTTACGATGTAATCACTGACATCCACATTGCTTTTTCTTCAGTTTGTTCAAGGAGCGAGGGCCACCTTTTCTTTCTCGCAAAACGTTCCTGAACTGACATGAGGTATGATTGAGGATAAGTGGGCCCATGAGCATAAAGAAAGTGTGCTGCTGTGATTCATGTAGTGACGCAACACATTCAAAGTATGTTTTTTTTTTTTTTTTTTTTCTCTCTCTGAGAGTTTTAATAATTTTCCTTTGGCCATGTTCCAAAAAAAAAATCCTAAATGTGATAAACACATGTAATATCTTCGAGTGTGGAGTCGTCTGTGACTGCCACTGTTACTCTTTAATTTTAGTCAGCAGGAGGGATGAACAACAAAGCCTGTGTAGGTGTTCAGATGCCACATAATGCCTTCATTGATCCCACCCACAGTCCTGCTTCATTCTGTGTTAGTGGGTGGACAGTCCAACGCCTTACCCACTGGGGCGCCACACAAATTGGCAAAACTCTAACCATCTATTGTCAGAATACAATTGGACAGTTTCAAGGAGAAACTGCTCATCCTGCAAGGCAACGCTCCAATCCATCAGAGGGCACACTCCCTTAATTAGAGGTTCAGTAATAAGAGGATTGGGATCTGGTAGGAAGTAGAGTGTAAAATGAAAAGCAACATTGACACAGAGAATGTGCAAAATTCATGGTCACCAGGCCTGAGTTTGACCCCTGGGCTATAGAAATGTGAGCAAGTAGCAAAACTGTTGAGTTACTGTACAGGTTAGGTCAGGTTGGGGACCATGCACTGGTACAGCGCATTGCCGCACCCACCACACTGTGAAACCGGTCGGGATCCTGGTTGGCAACCCCCCAGGTAGACATGCGGTCTAGTCCCACCCCCCGGAAATGACCATCTTTCTGCCGCAGCCAGGTGTTGCATGGGCGTCCCCTTGGCCTGGTCCAGCCACTCAGATCACCCTCCGTGCCATAACTGACTCTCCCTCACAATGCAGGTAATGTGCCTCATTCTGGACTTCATGAGCAACCGCTCATCGGACACAAAGTCAAACCAGTGGTACCCAAGGATTCTCCAAAGAGAGACAGTACTGAAGGAGTCCAGTCTTCATCTCACATTGTTGGATAGCATCCATGTCTCGCAGATCTGCAGTAAAGTGCATCTGATAAAAATGAAAACTGCTTAATTCTGTTCAGCGTTATGAGCCTGTCCTAGCAACATTGGGTGTTCAGATGTCAATCCCACACAGGGCACATCTTATAGTCGGTAATAAGAGGTCAATTTAGAGTTTTCTGGAATGTGGGAGGAAAGTAGAGCATGGAGAAACATGAGAATGTGCAATCTCAACACAGACAGCCACCAGTCCTGGATTTGAACCCAAGTGTGCCTAGCTGTGAGCAGGCAGCATCACTGAGCTGTGATATGAACCTGCATGGAAACCTCCATCCATATGTTGGTAATGGAAAAACTCAATCATGCTCAGACAGCATCAGGTAAGAATGAAACCTGAATGAGATGCCAACCCGTCACAAGGCACACTCCCTCACGTTGATTTAATAAGAGTTTTGAGATATGAGAGGAAGTAGAATATCCAATGAAAAGCCAAATGGGCACATAGATAATATGCAGAATCAACACAGAGTGTCACCAGGGTCTAAATGTGAAGCCAGCTCTGTGGAGCTGTGAGCAAGTAGCACCCCGACCTACAATTTGAACCTGCAAGAAAATCTCCGTCCATTCACCCATCCGTTGACGTGGTTGATATCATCATGCATGTTCTGGTCGTCTAGAGAGAGATTGTGCGGAAGATGTTAAAGAAATAACCCACTCAAAAATTTACATTTTTTAAAAAATGTTTCCTACCCCGTGTATTTTGTAGTGGTGGCCAAGAAAAAACTTAATCTCATGTTTTGTGGAGAAATTGTATATTGAATATTCAAACTGAAGGGGGGGCTCTGCAGTGACCAGCAAATGATGTGAAAAACATCCGTGGAAAGAAGAAAAAAATTCTCTCATAAGTCGCGTCCCATAATCCACATGTCTGATATCCAGTTGGATTGTCAAGATGTGCAGCATGTGTGCGTTTATTGCTGAAATATTAATGCTGTCATTCCAGGAAGTAACTGTTCGTAGTAAACAGGAAAGATGATATTCTCACACTGCCGTGCATTTGGATTGAAGATCTGCCTCTCCCCCTCATTTATTGGTCTGGGGTCCTGTCTTTAATTCAAACACAGTCCACAAATACAAGGGGAGTACATTCAGACCCTGGTGCTGTGAGGCAGGAATGAAAGCTCTGCACTTCCACTCTGCGTGTGTTAAAACATCAGTACAAAACGTGCCAAACTATAACCTGAGTTAATTACTACAATGTCGGTACAGCTCTTGACACTTGACTGCTTGCTACTGTTACGTATCGGTATATAGCTGTGTATTATATAGTTGTTTTTGAGTTGTTTATTTTCAATTATGTCCTTTTAAATATGCCTTGATTGATTGTCTTTTGTGGATGGAGCTCCAAGGAGGTGGGGCCATCCTGACATCACCACTACTGTGCCCGCCCTCTGACTATTTAATGTGAGAGCTGAGTAAGCACAAATCAGGAAATCATTGTGTTAGTTGTATTTCTGTGAGTATTGATGTTTTTCTTTGGATTTTTCTGGGTTTCTTGCTTCTGTTTTATGGATTTCAATTATGGATTGTAAATTGGGACTTGCTTGCTGTAGGATTGCCTTTTACCTGTTTTTGCTCTTTTAAGCATTTCCTGGTGTTTTTCTATTTTTGTAAATGAATCCTTTTATTTATAACATTTCCTTGTTTGTCCTTTTGTGCACAAGCTGGGTATTTATAGTCATTCTGCCTCTTTTTTTGCTGCATTTTCGGTCATTTGTTATTTTGCCAGCACTCCTTGGTTGAGGTCTGCTAGGCCAGAAGCCTGTAGCTAACAGCTTTGGGACTAGCTGGATTTGGGATGACCCTCCTTGGACAGTCTGGTTAGGCCGTAGCACTGCTTTTATGGTCCTTTTAAGAGGTCTCTCGCCCATGTTTTTTATAATTGAGACTCCACATCACAACAGGCATGTGTGTAATTAATCTGTCTCTCAATAACTGTTGCTACACAACTGAAGCAACGTGCAGGATGTTGCCGGCAACAGCAGGCTATGCTGCTTTTATGAAGTAGCACAATAATTATTGTGAAATAGTACAATTGTTTTGCAAAATAATGTAATTTTTTTCTTTCTGTCTGACTGGTGGAAATATACTTCTGTAAACATCAACAAGAAGCACATCCAAATAAGTAGGAGCAATCCGTAATGCTAAAGTGGTCATTTTGTCCATTGTTTCTTCTTATAGTACTGTGGGTGGGGCCTCAATAGTACTGTGGGTGGGGCCTCAATTGCAGCATTGGTTATCTCCACCCACAGCCCTTGACATGCAGGACACAAGAAACAAAAATTAAAGGACAAGGCACACAAAAATGAACATTATTCATAAACACACAATTATTAAAAAAATACAATAAAAATATATATATATATATATATATATATATATATATATATATATATATATATATATATATATATATATATATATATATATATATATATATATATATATATATATATATATATGAAATCAATAATAGAAGATAATATTTAGCAGGCTACAACAAGATTTAACAGACAGAAACCAAATATAAAACCCTGGCTGAACTATAACACTTGGAGAAATTAGAAGCTGAACATTTTTGATTTGTTATTTAGAAATAAAGATTTGTAATCCCCTGTAAACCCCCAACATGTGCAAAATATTGAAAATGCTATACGCTGGATAATAAAGGTTAAATTAGCTGCAACCTCTAAATCAGGGGTACTCAATCACGGTCCTGGAGGTCCGCAGTGGCTGCAGGTTTTTGTTCTAACCCGGTTGCTTAATCAGAAAGCAATTCTTGCCAATAATTTAATTTCATGGCTCGTTAGTGCTTTAACTCTACTATGTCAGGTCATTCTCATATCCTGGATTTTCTTCCTCTTTCTAAGGATATCATCCGAATGATCTGAACGCTAAAATGGACGAGTGATTCTTAGTCCTTCACTTTTTTCTCTTCACTTTCCTTCCAAATATTTAATTAAACCAATTAGTGTACGATAAATACATAGGTGTAAATGGTAACAAGCTAAATGGAGAAATGCTGGTCTCTTTTGTCATTTGCACGTTACTGCTAATGAGGAGCAAATAAAAACCAAGACTACAGCTGTTTAAGACTAAAATAAGCAATAAGGGTTCAAAATCTTAACGAGCGAGACAACTAAAGTGAAGCAGAAGTGTTACTTGAGCAGTAAGTGCTTCTTATTAAGCAACTGGGTTGGAGCAAAAACCTGCAGCCACTGCGGACCTCCAGGACCGTGATTGAGTACCCCTGCTCTAAATGGATCAGGAAGTGGTAGAAAGCTTCATTTTATTTCTCTAAGTCACAATTTAAAAAAAAAAAAAAAAAAAGTGTGTGCGTGGTTTTTTTTTTTTTTCTTCTCCCCTGCTTGCCATCCATGGGGGTCTCGGATGAATACATATAAGGACATGCAGCAAAACCGTACTTTTAGGTGACTACTGTTCTGTTTCCATGCTGCCATTGGTTTTCCAGTTCCACCGTCCAAAAGGTTCAAGTGCCTGAAGAAGCGACCGTGCGGATCACTGCCATGTCCACTGCCAGAGCAAATTTCGCGATGAAGGTCATGAACTCTTTAAAGTCGACCTCGCCGTTTCCGTCCGTGTCTAGCATCTTCATAATCTCTGCAGTTCTTCTGTGGTGGGCTGTGAAGCACTAAAACCAAAAACAGAAGAAGAACCTCTAGTGCAAGGGGGGTCAAACTCTGCTTGCTGGGTGGTGGATTGGCTGAAGATTTTTGTTTCGGCCACTTTAATTAATGACCAATTACTGCTGCTAATGGATCAGACTTCTTTTGCCTTAATTTTAATTGATATGTTTTTTTAAGATTCAAACACTCCATTGCTTATTTTGCCATTGATCAGAAGCCAAAAGTACTGTCTAGTAAAAGATTTCTTTCCGGTAAAGTGGACAGAAGTTTCAAGGTGTGGAAGTTGTTCTGCCTAATCATAGCGCAAAAAGTGATGTTGCATGTTGTTCTGTACACAGAAGTAAGAATTGAACTGCGCTCTGTACACGTGACTGTAAGGAGCTTTATAAACTTGTATACAGAGCTTACCGAAAGTATTCACTCCCTTGGTAGTTTGTACATTTTATTTTTATACAACATTAAGTTACAGTGGATTTAATTTGGCTTTTTTGACACTGATTAACACAAAAAAAGACTCGTTAAACTGAAAGAGAAGAGAGATCTCTGGGCATTGAGCTAAATTAAGAATATAAAACAAAATTGATGCCGTAAGTATCTTCCCCCTTGAAGTCAGTAGAGCCGAGTCTGGGTGTGCAGGGGTGTCTCTCTCAGCTCTTCCATTTCTTAAATTCTACTTTGCTCTGTCGTGTCCTTGTGATCGTGAGTGAAGAGCCTTTGTCAAGTCCAGTCACAAATTTCTCAGCTGGATTGAGATCTGTGACTCTGACTTGGCCACTACAGGACATTCACATTGTTGTGTTGAAGTCATTCCTGTTGTAGCTTTGACTTCATGCATGGGCTTATTTGTCTTGCTGGAAAACCAATCCCCCAAGGCACACGTTTCTTGCAGACTTCATCAGGATTTCTTCCCCATATTTGTCTGCCTTTTATTTTTCCCTCACAGGCCTTCCAGAGCCAGCAGCAGGGAAACATTCCCACATCCCGATGCTGCCATCACCATACTCCATGGTGGAGATGGTGTGTTTGTGGTAACTGTGCAGTGTGACATGGTGCTTAGCCTGATGGCCCAAAACCTGAATTTTGGCTTCATGAGACCAGACATTTTTTCCATTTATCTTCAGTCTCCCGTATCCCTTTTGCTGGAATGCCAGTGTGTGTGTGTCTGTGTGTGTGTGTGGCTCTGAGGCTAGGGATCGGCACTGCCTATTGGAAGGTTGCCGGTTCGAATCCCGTAAATGCCAATAGGGGCTCTGTTTGGTCATCGAGCATGGCCCTTAACCTGCAATTGCTGAGCGCTTTGAGTAGTGAGAAAAGCGATATATAAATGCAAAGAATTATTTGTGTGTGTGGGTTTTCTTTTCCCTTTGCCACTCTTCCATAAAGCTGTGAAGGTGAAGCACTTAGGCATCAGTGGCTGTCTGCACAGTCTTGCCAGTCTCCTCTACTTTACATTTGTTAGTAATTTACACCACTTTACAGAGATCTGTTTTCACTTTCAGCCATTTGTTGGCTTGCTTTGTGTCTCAGTATTGTTTGGCTTCCAGAAAGAATTAAGAGACCTGAATCTTAAAGAAATCTATTAAAATTTACACAGTGAAGTCTGTTTCAATAGCCACAGTAATTGATGACCTGTTCAAGTAGCTGAAACAACAACCTGCTGCCTCTGAGTTGACACCCTGACCCAGTGTGTTTACCTGTCACTCACTGTGAGACCCTAATAAAGGCTTGGTTTGTTTTTTGTACCCATAACTTACAAACAGATTCGCTATAACAAGTTCTCAAAACCACAGTTCTGAAATGCTACCCCCTGTTTACCTTATACAGGGTGGGCATCTCTGCCTTCAACAGGTGCTTCATCTCTTTGATCTCCAGACACAGCGGGTTGCCTTCTTTGCTTGCATACTGCAGGAAGGTCTGAATCAGCACTGTCATGGCCTTTTCCGTCGAAGTCTCGTCCTCGAGTTTCTCATTTCTAAAACACAAAAAACACCGTTGGGTAAAGACTGGACTGCTCCCCAGTGTGGGCCATGACATTGTAATGGTCAGAGATCCAGAGCACCATATAAGTAATGAGGCTAAATAAAAAATACTCCCCTTATTTCTCAAACTCCAAAGCCAAAACTTTCTACCAAATGTTGGTGGACAGTTGGCAGGTCACATAGATGGGGGACAAAGGAGCAAAACCCAAGTCAGAAGCAGAAAGGTGAGAGAACTTGCAGCTAAACCCAATTCAGGTTGTGTGGTGTATATACCCCATGTTTAAGATAGGGTGCTAACCCGAATTTTGGAATATTCGGTACTGGAAGTAAACGTCCACTTTCTACTAAAACCTCTTCCCCGGACAAACAAAAACACAATTTCTTTATATTTTTAAAGAATTATTTATTTGAAAGATTCAATAAAAAGGAAAACCGGTAATGCATTGAATGGAATTTTTTAAAAATAGGAACGTAAGTAAGCAATTCCAGTGAGCTCAAACTTAAAACTTTGGAATGAAACGGGCATCAAAGAGGGAAAAGTCCAAATATCACAAAACGGGCAGGGTAATGGAAAACAAAGGAATGTTCCCAGAGTTACATATACAGAGAAAATAAGATCATTGGTAAGAAGGTTTTAAAGAGGAGGTTAAAGAAAAGGAAAGCACATTTGAGGCAGGGATGAGACCCTGTCTGTCCCATAACAAATGTGTTGTCCTAAAAACCCCTGGACCGACCATCCTAATACCCCTGAATGGAGAAATTACCTTGTCCCCTTTAATAGCTGGCGGACGTAGTTGTCCCATTTGGAAGCTGTGCTCTTGGTGATGAAGTTGATGAACTCTTCAAAGTCAACTTCTCCATCATGGTTTGTATCCATTGCAGAAAGGGGGTCATCCTGTGGGTTATACAGTGTAGTGAGAAAGTATTCAAGCCCCTGCACTTTATTGTAGATTTCATTTGGAATGGATAAATTTGACATTTTGCCCATCAGTCTACACTCAATAATCCATAATGACAAAGTGAAAACATGTTTTCAGAAAGGTTTGCAAATTTATTAAAAATCAAAAGTTGAAAGTGATCATTCCTAGAAGTATTCAGATTCTCTCGCCAGTACTTTGTAGAAGCCCTTTTTATAGCAATTCCAGCTTTCAGTCTTCTTGTTAAATCATCTACAAGCTTTGCACGCCTGGATTTCTGCACTTTATTTCACTGTTCCTGGCAGATCCTCTCAAGCTCCATTAGAGTGGACGAGAAGCTTCTGTAAACTGCCATCTTCATGTCTCTCCACAAATTTTCTATGGAGACTCGGGAGCAGGCCCTCTCTGTATTTGGATTCACTCATTCTTTACAAGTTCTAACCAGTCAGTCTCCTTGTCCCCTAGAATGATACTCCCACCACCATATAGTATGTCACTGTAGAGATGGTATTAGGCAGATGGCGAGCAGTGCCTGGTTTTTGACAGACATAATGCTTGGAGTTTTGTCTCATCAGACCAGAGAATCTTTTTCCTCAAGCTCTTGGAATACTTAAACACAGTTTGGCAGTTGATGGAGTGCTGCTGAGATGGCCGTCCTTCCTACAGGTTCTTCCATCTCAGCAGAGGACCTCTGAAGCTCTGTTTGAGTGTCCATTGGGTTCTTAATCCCTTCCCTGACCGAGGCCCTCCTTCCCCAGTTACTCAGTTTAGCCAGATGGCCAAATGCTGGTGGTCTCAACTGTCTTCCATTTCAGAATTATTAAGGTCACAATACTCCTGGAAGCACTCGAAGCTTTACAGATTGTCTGATGCCCTTGCCCTGGTCTGTGCCTCATCATAATTTGATTGTGGTGGTCTACAGAGACTTCCTTGTGCTTCATGCCTTTGTTTTAGTCCTGACATGCAGTGTGAATGGTGTGGTCTTCTATACACCTTTCTAAACGATGTCCATTCAATTCAAGTTCTAGAAATAACTCAAGGAGAATTAAAGCAAACCGGACACAGCTGAGCACAATTTGGAGTGTCGCGGCAAAAGGTCTGAATAGTTTTTAGGAATGAGAGATTTTAGTTTTATAATTTTTTTTCTTTTTTAATTTGCAAACCTTTTTGAAAGTGCTTCAATTTGTTTGTTTTGGGTTTATTTATTTTTTTAATGTGTAATCAAACAATTAACTTTTAAATAAAATTTTAAATTAAATTTCACCTCTCTGAAGGGGAAGGAGGCTGAGAAAGTGTGTGAGGTTGAGAGGTTCCGGCTAGATATAGTCGGGCTCGCCTCGACTCACAGCTTGGACTCTGGAACCAATCTCCTTGAGAGGGGCTGGACTCTCTGCCACTCTGGAGTTGCCCCCGGTGAGAGGCACCGAGCGGGTGTGGGTATACTTATTGCCCCCTGACTTGAGAGCCTGTACATTGGGGTTTACCCCGGTGGACGAGAGGGTAGCCTCCCTCCGCCTTCGGGTGGGGGGACGGGTCCTAACTGTTGTTTGTGCGTATGCACCGAACAGCAGTTCGGAGTACCCACCCTTTTTGGAGTCCCTGGAGGGGGTGCTAGAGGGCATACCTTCTGGGGACTCCCTCGTACTGCTGGGAGACTTCAATGCTCACGTGGGCAATGACAGTGAGACCTGGAAGGGCGTGATTGGGAGGAATGGCCCCCCCGATCTGAACCCGAGCTGTGTTCTGTTATTGGACTTCTGTGCTCGTCACGGATTGTCCATAACGAACACCATGTTCAAGCATAGGGGTGTTCATATGTGCACTTGGCACCAGGACACCCAAGGCCTCAGTTCAATGATCGACTTTGTGGTCGTGTCGTCGGACTTGCGGCCACATGTCTTGGACACTCGGGTGAAGAGAGGAGCGGAGCTGTCAACTGATCACCACCTGGTGGTGAGTTGGCTTCGATGGTTGGGGAGGATGCCGGTCAGGCCTGGTAGGCCCAAATGTGTTGAGGGTCTGCTGGGAACGTCTGGCAGAGCCCTCTGTCAGAAGTAGCTTCAACTCCCACCTCTGGCAGAACTTTGACCACGTCCCGAGGGAGGTGGGGGACATTGAGTCCGAATGGGCCATGTTCCGTGCCTCTATTGTTGAGGCGGCTGACCGGAGCTGTGGCCGTAAGGTGGTTGGTGCCTGTTGTGGCGGCAATCCCCGAACCCGTTGGTGGACACTGGTGGTGAGGGATGCCATCAAGCTGAAGGAGTCGTACAGGACCCTTCGAGGAGATTCTGGTCCACCGTCCGGCGTCTCAGGAGGGGGAAGCAGTGCAGTGTCAATACTGTGTATGGTGGGGATGGTGCGCTGCTGACCTCGACTCAGGATGTTGTGGGTCGGTGGGGGGAATACTTCGAAGACCTCCTCAATCCCACTAACATGCCTTCCAATGTGGAAGCAGAGCCTGGGGACTCAGAGGTGGGCTCCCCCATCTCTGGGACTGAGGTCACCGAGGTGGTCAAAAAACTCCTTGGTGGCAGGGTCCCGGGGGTGGATGAGATACGCCCGGAGTTCAAGGCTCTGGATGTTGTAGGGCTGTCTTGGTTGACACGTCTCTGCAACATTGCATGGATATCAGGGACAGTGCCTCTGGATTGGCAGACTGGGGTGGTGGTCCCCCTCTTTAAGAAGGGGGACTGGAGGGTGTGTTCCAACTACAGAGGGATCACACTCCTCAGCCTCCCTGGAAAAGTCTATTCGGGGGTTCTGGAGAGGAGGGTCCGTCGGATAGTTGAACCTCGGATTCAGGAGGAACAGTGTGGTTTTTGTCCTGGTCGCGGAACAGTGGACCAGCTCTACACCCTTAGCAGGGTCCTGGAGGGTGCATGGGAGTTCTCCCAACCAGTCTACATGTGTTTTGTGGACTTGGAAAAGGCATTCGACCGTGTCCCTCGGGGAATCCTGTGGGGGGTGCTCTGGGAGTATGGAGTATCGGACCCCCTGATAAAGGCTGTTCAGTCCCTGTACGATCGGTGCCAGAGCTTGGTCCGCATTGCCGGCAGTAAGTCGAACCCGTTTCCAGTGAGAGTTGGACTCCGCCAGGGCTGCCCTTTGTCACCGATTCTGTTCATAACTTTTATGGACAGAATTTCTAGGCGTAGCCAGGGTGTTGAGGGGGTCCAGTTTGGTGGGCTCAGGATTGGGTCACTGCTTTTTGCAGATGATGTTGTCCTGTTTGCTTCATCAAGCCGTGATCTTCAGCTCTCTCTGGATCGGTTTGCAGTTGAGTGTGAAGCGGCTGGGATGGGAATCAGCACCTCCAAATCCGAGATCATGGTCCTCAGCCGGAAAAGAGTGGAGTGCCGTCTCAGGGTTGGGAGCGAGATCCTGCCCCAAGTGGAGGAGTTCAAGTATCTCAGGGTCTTGTTCACGAGTGAGGGAAGAATGGAGCGGGAGATCGACAGGCGGATCGGTGTGGCATCCGCAGTAATGCGGGCTCTGCATCGGTCTGTTGTGGCCTGGGAATGCCTCGGGATTCTCCTGGAAGAAGTGGCCGGGGAGAGGGAAGTCTGGGCATCTCTGCTCAAGCTGCTGCCCCCGTGACCCGACCTCGGATTAGTAGAAGAGGATGGATGGATGGATGGAAGGATAAAATTTAAAAAAATCATTTGGGCAAAATTGAGACCTGTGACATTTGAGTGTTTTTTTTTTTTTTGTTTTTTTTTAAACTTGTCTTTTAACCCGCTGCTACGGCCAAAGGCAGTACAGGTGATAACAGAGTCTGCAAAAATGAGGAGAGTTTGAGAGGGCTGCTCAGAAAGGAGCAGTCGAGAGAATGAGCGTCACAAAAAGATCACAAAACTCGTGCTTTGCTGCCTGATTTTCTTGATCTCCTGGGTTCAACTTTGTTACACTTTGTCCGTCTCCTGTCACGTTCTTCAGTTTATTTTTGTAGTAATGCAGTTTTGGTATAAAATGGCAGCTGATCCTGCTGACCCGTAAGCTTTTCAGTCTTGCAGTTAAAATAAATTTTTATATATATAATTTGTCTATCTCAATTTATTCTGTCATTCTCCTCTCTGGCAGAACAACTTTACACAGACACACTGCGCTCAGTCCTGCTTCATTTTATAAATGATTTTTGTAGTGAGCAGTGCTTAGGAGCAATAAGGAACTGAATACTGAAGAAATATCTTGGCCACACGGCCATTAAAATTCCTACCTGCTTGATGGTGGGCAGTTCACGCTGAAGCAAAGTTTGGAGCTCCCTGATGTTCAGTTGCAGGAGGTCGCCCTCCACCGCAGCATACTTGTGGAAGACTTCTAGAAGGCTGTAGACTGCCAGCTCAACTCGAGCCATTTGTACCTCGTGTGTCCCGCTGCTCAATGGCCTTCAAAGCCGCAGCAGCACCGAGCCTCTGCTTTTGTCACCACGAGGAAGAAACTACAAAAATTCTTGGTTGCTAAGCTAAACTCAAACATTGCACAATAGACTGCCTGAAGCTAATCTGAGGAGAAAGTGTGCTGACAAGGGACAGCATGACACCGTGATGGGGGTGTGGGGGACTAAAAATAATAAACACAAGCAGTGAGAACGTAAAAAAGATGAGAAGTGCCTTGTAAGGTACTGGCATGTGCAGACAAAAAGGGGCTGCATAAAATGTACTTCTCAAAGAATTCATTAAATTCACTGCCTTTCAAATTTAGCTTTTGTAAAATAGCTTTCATTACTGTCTATGTGTTATATGATATATATATCGCCTTTTATCTGTTTGTCGATACAATGTCTTCAACTCTTTAAAAAGTCCTCGCCCTTTTGATATGTGTATGAATGTATGTGTGTGTGTTTTTATATTATTTTTTTTTTTATATACATACACTAGTCATTTAGCCCGTTACAATAACGGGCGCTAGAGCAGTAGTGCATAAACATTAGTAGGAACAGTCTATATTAAATGGCAAGGGTCTTTGACCTCATTCTGTTTGTTGGTTGTATTTTTCTTTCTTTCAGTCTTTCTTTTGTTGGTGTTTAGTTGCTGAGCTGACCGTTCTTCGTGGGCTGCCGCCGTGTATTGTGTGTCTTTAATTTTCTGTGACAGTAATACTGTCTTGTATGTCCGCTGGCTTGTATGTGTGTCACTCTGTCCAGGAGTTCGTTCCTGCCTTGAACCCTTTGCTAGCTGAACACCATACAAAACCCTGTTGAGAAATAAGCAGGTTAGAAAATGACATGTTTGTATTCAGATGAACATGAAAGGCCCTCTGTATATAAAATATAACCTTTCATATATATCTGCCTATATTCAGTGTTTTTCATAAGTGTGTATATATAGCACCTTTCTTATCAATCTATTAAACACTCACACTACTGTTACATTGGGCAACCACCTTGAGTGCCCCCTGCAGGTAAGGTTTTTTTTCCATTTTTATGGCATTCCTTCCCACCTTGTGATTCTTTACCTTTTTAAAAAAAAAAAAAAAAATCCATTGACAATTCATCTGGCATATATCATGTCCTCTGTAAACTTGTTCTACGTACAGTATGTAGGGAATGTCATTTTTATTATACTGCCCCCATTTGACACCAGCTGGATTTTGATACTAAGGGGCTCTGTGGGTTGGGTGCCCCCCCTGCTGGCACATCTTCTGTTTTGCTGGAACACTTCTGACACAAGTCATAGGCTGGTTGAATGTATTTATATTTTGTGTACATCTGGACTGTAAAGAAGCCGAGCAGTCGGCTTTCAGGAAGTTCATGCATGGTTTGCATTTTGCCCAGTCCCTCCTAACCGCCATACCCCTTTGTTGGGTCAGAAGCTGTCTGGATGTACCTCTTTTACACCATGACAACACTGAGCCATCTGAAATTAGCACCCTGTATTGGTAAAGTTTCAGCACTGCATCACTAGCATTATTAGAACCCACTGGACCAGGCTGACTTTGGATGCCAGGCTGCGTTATGCTTGATACTGCCAGGGCAGGCTGCCCCACTCTATGACCTTGTAATGCAGACAGGCAAATGAACAACTTGGCTGACACCACATGAAAAATCCAGGTAGCTCTGCCTAAGTCAGGAGAAGGTCTTGTAATGCTAATAACATGGAGTTACACAGCAGTTGAGATTAAAGCAAATTATTAACAAAATAATACATCAGCAGTGAGAAAATCAGTGACAGATAAGGATGTCTAACATTTCTCACAAAACAAGGACAAGATTTGAAGCAAGGTGACCAAAGGGCCGGTCCGGTCTGCTTATCAGCTGGCCACTTTCACAGCCTGGATCTGCTGCATCATGTCTGACATGACCATGACGCTGATTAGCAAAACCATGAAATCTTCCATGTCCAGGGTCTTGTCTTTTTCTTCAAGGTCTGCAAGGATTTCTTTATATTTTGGCTTGTTCTCCTGTCCCTGAAACACAAAATTGTTCTTCTGATCACTAAATTCACAAGGACAGCATTCTTTATCTCCTCAATCACCTTTTTTTCCCCTCTGTCTCGCCCTGCTGTGTTTGACTTCTTATTTTTATTCAGAGTGTACAAAGTGAAGTCCACGAGCGTTCAGTTCGTGGCACCACTGTGTCCACACCTTGGGGTGTCGCGTCACCCTGTGTCCAGGGAGATACCTGACTGAAACAAATGTAGGAAAGACACTATGTAGGAAAGACTGGGTGGCAATGGCATTCCTCCACCCATCCTTCAGATTTCATCTTTCCATTCCTCCATTCAACCCTCAATTCCTTTTTAGACCCATCAAAGGTACAGTCTTCTCAAACAAACAGCCCTCCATCCATTTTACCACCCATTTCTTTATCCATCCATTAAACCCTTAACCTCTTCATCCAACCACCCCTACACCTACTGTATACCTCAGACCTATCTGTACATCCGTATTCGTCCACCCATTCCTCCATCTATCTTTCAGACTTTCAGTCTCTCCATGCATTATTTTATCCTTCCATCACATCTTAAACGTTTTTCCGTCTCACCGTGCAGTCATCACTCAAAGCCCTCAATTCCTCCATCCACTCATCCACGGCTCCATCACTTAAATCCTAAACTTTTCCTTCTAACCATCCATCAGTCCGTCCATCCGTCTATCCTACTGCCCATTCATTAACCTCGAACCTTCCATCAATCTATTCATCCTGACTTCCCCAGCATAAACACTGTCTACCCACACACCCATCCCTCCAAATCATCCATCCATGGACTCCGCATGTATCCCTCAAACTCTCCAGCCCTCTGTCCATCACACCCTCTATCTCTCCAATCCTTAATGTACACATCTGCCCTTAAATTCTCACCTTCATCTCCCATCCACACCAAGTACTGTCTCTCCATCCAACTTTCAAACCCATCGCATAACCATGCAGCCACCCCTTTTTCCCCCTTCTGTGTGTCACTCCTCTATCCATCCCTTGGATCCTCTAATCCCAACCACCCTTTTTACCTTCATCTTCTCTGTCCATTCAACTGTCTCTGCATCTGAGAAATTCCCAAACTCTCCATTTGTCCAGCTTCCCAAATCCAAATCTCCAACTCTGTCCATCTGTTTATCCCTCAGATAATGATATGTAGATGTGAAAGGAACTATATAATGCAGATGGATAGATAGAGGGAAATGGCACTGTATATGTTAGAGGTGCTATATAAATGAGATGTGAAAAGCACTAAATGATGGAGAGATCCAAAAGGGATTATTTAATACACTACTGACTGACTAGCCGTCCATTGCAGCTCTGCCCGCGTAGTGGTGAAACAGGACAAACATTAAACCTCAATCAAAAAGGTACCACTAGCTGGGCGGAGGTAAGGTACACTCCAAAATGCAGAGGTAGACTGGCTCCCCACTCCTGACCTCGCGCTTCCCCCTCCCCTCGGCCCGCAGCCTCTGTCTCTGATTAGTGAGAATATATCGCTCCTGCAAGTGAACTATGATTCTTATCACGATGAGAGAAGTCACAAAATCAACCGGAACGTTCAAGCAAATCCTAGAAAAAACCCCGATCTAAAACTGTGAAGTAGTTCTCTCATTTGCCAGTTAAACGGATGTAAGGTACGCACCGAGGCTGGCACGTGAATGAGGAGGGCCCCCCCTCAGCCCGCTGCATGTCTCTCGGTTTCATGCAAATAAATCGGTACCGCAACCGAACTGATACGTAGCGCAATGAGAGAAGTTGCAAAATCAACCAGAATGTTCAAGCAAACTATAGAAAAAATCCCGATCTAAATCCGTGAAGTAGTTCTCTCGTGAAAAGCAGACAGACAGATAGATAGATGCCGGATTTTATATGGAGAGAGATAAAGTAGCTAGGGAGATGTGACAGGCACTAAGTAACTGATGTGTATGAAAGGGACAATATAGTACATATAGATAGAAATGTGTGGCACTAGATGAGAGAGAGAGAGATGTGAAAGGCGCTATATAAATGATAAATCTGAACGGCACTGAATAATGGATAGAGATGTGAAAGACTATATAATACTTGGTAGATGTGGCACTGTATAAATGACAAACAGATGTGAAAGGTGCTATATGACAAATAGAAGAGGATGGCACTGTGTAAATGTCAGAAAGATATGAATGTTACACATCTCTCTATGTATTAAATAGTAAGGCACTATATAAACAATAAGTATATAGATGTGAAAGACACTGTAAAGTGGATGGATAGATGATATCAGGGCACTACTGATACAGAGTTAGATAGATGTGACTTGACGAGCCGTAATCTTAAAGGACTCCAATCCCAATCTGGATTCCTTTTCTTTTCATCAATGACTTAGAAAGCCGCCCAGAACATTCACACTTCGCTTTGCCCAGATAAAGCAGGGCACCTGGATGTGATCCAGTTGCCATGGTGACTTAACAATGCCAAAGACATTGAGTTGTTATAGCAACCATGGCTGGAAGTGGCGCAGTAAGAGCTGATCACATTTATCGAGGAGTTTGTGGAGCTGATTTATGATGGCATGTCATGTCTGTCATCAGTGATGCCAAAGTGGACAGCTGGCATCAGAGTTGTGGTGGTAACTCAAAGTGGGTCCTCCATTACAAAATGGTGGGATTGCTTCAGTCATAACTTCATGACAAAAGTAACCCCATTACCATGAACTGGACATTTATGTTACTCTTTAAGCTAATGCAACGAAGTGCCACTTGGAGGGGTCAAAGGATGTCCCCCACATGTCCTTTCAGTATTGCAATAACAGTGAAGGTAAATGGAGCAGTGAAACACATAAATGACACATCTGGGCCATTCTACATGTGATCCAATCAGTGAAGGATCATAAAACGGTTGTTAACAACAAGAAAAGTCTTTTTAATTAAATAAAAATCCTGAGTTTACCATCTCCATGTTTGCAAGTGTTTGAGTGCTTATTGGGAACACGACCGCAGGTGTGGCAGCCAGCAGACCAGAGTTATTTACCGACCTGGTGGGCCAGCGACCTGCAGAGTTTATTGTGTGACTCATTCAGCAGATCCCACCTGTGCGTCTCTCCCATCTCGATGTTCTCTTTACACCATCAAAACAGGCACATGGTGATCAAAAAGAAGCCGTTGCTGTTCTGTAATGAGGTGTCTTAGCTTTACATACGTTTGACTAGTAACCGTCCTTGTACACAGACGCAGGGTGGTCCAGATATAATTATGCAACTGTTCGACTGACAACCGCCTCCCCGCCATTTTGGAATGCAGGGCAGGTGCTACCATCTATCGGCAACAGAAAGAATTTTAAGTGAAATCTCTATGTGCAGGGCAGGTGCTGTGAATTCTCTATGTAATAAACTTAAGTTATAGTGTAATGAAAATTGCATAATTAGATCTGGACCACCCTATAGTAAAAACTCTTAAGAAGTACTATTTCATAACTTAATTTAGTTTCAATTATTTAGTTAGAATGAATTGAATAATCTCAGGGTTTATATCAAATTTGCCTTGTTTATCAGTCGGTGTCACTTCTCCAAGTGGCTTCTCTGTGCCTGAGCTGTTTGTCATTTTGGCCTCATCACCTGTCAATCAAGGCCTCTTACTCACTTGCTGTCGATTTCTTCTGTGCAGTAGGCTATGAAAGGTCTTTAGTGCTTCTTTTCTTGCAGTTCAGAGTGTCAAACTGTGATGCAGATGAGAGAGTCGAGATGATTCAACATGTGATGTGTTTTTGGGATGACTTGATGACATGTTTGAAATGTCTCCATTGATGAAGAAGTCACCCAAGTGCTTGAGCACCGTGTCCACAAAGAAGGAGCCCATGAAGAACCAGCAGAGGTGTGCGTGAAAAACTGGACAAGCAGATGGCAAAAATGTTAGTTATGTGGTGGCCATCAACCAATGGTCTCGCTTGAGCCCACCTACTGGCCTTGATTGACAGGTGAGGAAACCATCATGAAGTGAACGTTCTAAGATTTTAAAAAAAGGACATTTTTAAATGTAACGTAACTTCAGATTCCTTCCCTTTGTGCACACTTTATTATGTTGTAGATTTCATTTTAAATGGAAAAATTTGACATTTGTACCCATCAACCTGCACTCGGTACCCCAGAATGAGAGAGTGAAAATGTTTTCAGAAATGCTTGCAAATTTATTAAAAATTAAAAACCTGATATCTTTGATTTATGTAAGTATTCATCCCCTTTGCAGAGGCACTCCAGATTGTAGCCCACTGCTTCCTGTTTGCTTGAATTCTCCTTGAGATGTTCCTAGAGGTTCTGTGAGGTGCAGTGGTATAAACCGCCCAAACCCAGGTGTGCAAAGCTTGTCGAGACTTACCAAGAAGACTGGAAACTTCTACAAAGTGCCGAATGAAGGGTCTGGATACTGGAGAGAGTTTTCAAACATGTTTCCACTTTGTCATTATGGACTATTGAATGTAGATTAAGAGATGACAAATTGGTCATTTCAAGTGAAATCCACAACACTGCAGAAAGTGACAGGCTCTGAACACTCTGTGAAGGCACTGTGTATCGCTGCTGTCTTCCATGTGGTCATTTATTTTGTAGTTATCTTTTTTTATTTAAAAGGTAAGAGGAAGGCCTAAGAGGTGGTTTATGGATGTGTTGAGAGAGGACATGCAGGTGGGGGGTGTAACAGTGCAAGAGGACCCCTAATGGGAGCAGCAGAAAGAAGAATTTGGCACAAATGTTTTTCTATAGTAAAATGCCACATTTCTGTGGTACGGATTTGACGATGTGCTGTACACCCAAGAGAAAACCACACGCTTGTGCAGTGGAAATCCGGCAAAAGGACGCAGGTTGGGTAGCCTCCTGAAGCTTTTATGTGAAATGGAGTGACATTGACTTTTCTTTTCTTTGTTTTAGGGTCCTCGGAGTCTTTTGGACATTGACGGTGCTGACCAACGTGTGCCAAGTCGCCCTCTCCGGTGTTGTCATTGGTGAGTGAACTACCTGACCTCAGTCCTCTTGTCGTCCTCGCCTGATACAATGAGAAGCAGTTAACACAAGTCATGCAGCTCTGCTTAGATTGTTGAATGTAAAGTGCAACCTGATACACTACAGTCATTACAGGAATCGGACTGCACTACCACGTTGTACCCCCAGCATTGGCTGACACCTTCATTGCCCACATGTGACTCAACCTCTGCCAGGATTTGTTTTCATATTTCATACCCTGTTGGCTCTTTGAGATTTCAAAGGTCTTACCGAAGTAAAAACCTGAAACTGGGTCAGCAGCAGCTCCTTAGCCTGCGCTCCGCTCAGCTTGCCGTCGGGTCCCGTGGCATTATAAAACACCAGCGCAGCAGTCGCCATCGCCTTTTCCAGATCTGTTCCTTTATTGAAGGCTGAAACATGCGAAAAGACAAAAAGCCAGAAAAGGTCACTGAATGGACGTGGCGTCTGCGTTGTGCACTTGAGAAGGTGGTCTGTTTATAGGGAACAGTTCTCAAAACCCAACCCCCCCCTTGTAACAAGTATGAAGGTTATAGAATGGTGTCACCTGCTTGCATGTGTTCATCCATCCTTCCTACTGTTTTTCTAGTCAGTTTTTTGTTTCTATTTTGTGGGTCGATGAAGAGTGGGAGCCCACCCCAATGGCACCTGGGGGCAAAGCAGGAACTGACCCTGGAGAGGGATGCCTTTTCACCATGTCCTAAAGCTTCAAGGGAAGACCCATTCAAAAGATTTTCACAGGAAGTGAGTGTCATCCATATATTTTGTCAAGTCCCTCTTTTTTTTTTTTTTTTTTTTTTTTTTTTTAGTTTAGGGTCCTGGGTACTTAAAACCCGCATGAGCAGCCCTGAGGGGGAAGTGAGGCAAATTAGAAACCAGCTGTGTATGGGGCAATAATGTGAGGCAGGGCACACACACACACACACACACACACACACACAGTCTCCATAGACATGTCTTTGGGAAGAAAAACCGTGAGGACACTGGGAGAACACACAAAATCCACATAGACTGTGCGCAGCCCAAAATACTGAACATGGGAGGTGAGGCGGAGGTTTAGACGGGGTCTTCACCTGGACTTAAGAGTATTTTCTTCGTTGTTTTCTTTTAATTAACATTTCACACACTGTGTCATTGATTGTTTTGGCCGATCTGTGTTTATATTTCAGCCTCCCCTGGCTGGGGTTCATATTCTTGTTTTAATGGATTTTTTTTTTTTTTTTTTTTTTTCACTTTTGGTTCATTGTTTTATGTTAATGTTACTTTCATGTATTCTGTGCTTTGTGTGCCTTGGTGATTGATGTTCCTTGTGTTTTGTGGGTTGTTTATGGGAGGCAGAGCCACCTGCCAATCACCAGCAGGAACTGCCCTGTGCCCTATAAATCTGGAGGGTCTCCCACAGTTCCTGGGGGTTCAGTGTGAATACGCTCTGGAGTTGGTGAGCTGTTGTGTTTCTCTGGGCTTTGTATCTTTTTGATTCTGACTTTTCGACCATCTGCTGTTTTTTTGGACTGTTGTCTGCATTTTGTTTTGGGCCTGTGTTTGCTTTGGATTATTATTTGTGCTTCATGGACCTTGCTTCTTGTTACAGAAGAATTTTGGACAAGAAATACTTCATCGATAAAGATTTTGAATTTGAAGTCTCTCTCTAGCCTGGTTTTTTTATGTTAGCCCTCTAGTGGGCATCACTGGAAGTGCTTTTTGGGTTCACGACAGTGTAAACTTTATGTATTGAATGTTTTTACTCACCCTGACTTGTATTATGTGAATGCATTTTGCTGTATGCCTTGTGGGGGCGGTGCAGTGGTAGCGCTGCTGCCTCGTAGTTGGGAGACCCGGGTTTGCTTCCAGGGTCCTCCCTGCGTGGAGTTTGCATGTTCTCCCCGTGTCTGCGTGGGTTTCCTCCCACAGTCCAAAGACATGCAGGTTAGGTGGATTGGCGATTCTAAATTGGCCCTAGTGTGTGCTTAGTGTGTGGGTGTGTTTGTGTGTGTCCTGCGGTGGGTTGGAACCCTGCCCAGGATTGGTTCCTGCCTTGTGCCCCGTGTTGGCTGGGATTGGCTCCAGCAGACCCCCGTGACCCTGTGTTCAGATTCAGCAGGTTGGAAAATGGATGGATGGATGTATGCCTTGTATTTTGTGGGTGGGGCCTTGTGAGGCGGTCCCCACGAGGTCACAGTTAAAGACCGCCCCCCAGCCTGTTGAGTCTGGCTGTATGTTAAGCTCCTTCATAGTGGATTTGAGTTTTGTGGAGTTACGATTGCTTGATGTTTGCTTTTGAATGGCTTTTTTTATTTTTATTTTTTTATTTTTTTTGCTTTGCTTTATATTTTGCATTTATTGCTTGCAGTAAATCTTTCAAATTCAAGAAACTTGGTTTATCCTCAAAGAGCCAGCCAGAGGTTTTAGGGTTTCTTTTTCTCTCATTGAATCTTTATTCATTTTTTTTGAAGACCTATTTAAGATTGCTTTGGTTCAGTTCTTGGCTTTTTCCCTTTTATATGGTTGGGTAGGCTGGAGCCAACTTATATTGTGGGGGGGTCGGGGGGGGCTAATTTTGGGTCTCCTAAGCTGCTTTTCCAAGGCGCAGTTGTAGTGAAGCTGTCGCCTGTCCCAGCAAGATTCTGGTGCAAGCAAGAACAATCCCTGGACAGGGTGCCAGCCAATCGCATGGTGACCACACACAGGCCAGTTTTAACAGCGCCACTTCACATCTTCTGGGAGGGAAACCACGCAGACACGGGGAGAACATGCAAACACTACCATCACGCTACTGTGTAGTAATCTGCCGATCAGGCATTATAACTTTAAAGCAGTGTTTCCCAAACTCGGTCCTGGGGACTTGTGTGTGCCCTGTGGCTGCAGGTTTTTGTCCCAACCAGATTCCTAATCAGTGACAACACCTGATAACACTGATCTCATTTAATTAGCTGGTATTTTTTTTTTTTTCTTCGACATTCAGAAAAGCATACCAGCATGATTTTTACATTTATAAGACATTTAGAAATATTTCTGCTTTAGCTGTAGATTTAAATGCTTCACTCTGTTTTGTTGATTTCATTATACATTATACTTTTCATTATACTTTCTCTGTGCAGTTTTTCCCCCTTCATTGTATCTTAATAATCACAATTTAAAAGGAACAGATCAGACACCCAGGCAAACAACACGGAATAATCAAAGGCTGCAAATACTTTAGCATCATCCACTAATTAGTAAATAATGGATTAATTAAACAATTAGAACACCTTGAAAAGTAGAATAAAAATCAAGATGAAAATACTGTTTAAAAAGAAAAAAATACATTATTCCCATACAGCTGCTTAGTACACTTTTAATATTTTTTTAACACACTTAGTTTTCTAATTTCTGTATTGTTCCCTAAAAACAGAACTTGGGAAATATCAGTTCACTTAATTAGCCCAGGAGTTCAATTAAAAACAGAAGCTGGTTGGAACAAAAACCTGCAGCCACAGGGGTCCCCAGGACCGAGTTTGGGAAACACCGCTTTAAAGGAAAGTCCTATGAAGAGTTGGCGACGGGTCGGGCGCACCTTCAGGTCAGGCCTGCTGGAGGACGCTGCACGTACCCCATCATAAAGGCGAGCGTCTCTCTAGTCCTGCCGTTGGCAAAGAAAGGTGCAAAACATTTTAGTTAAAAATGTGTATGAATGCATTAGTGTGAGGAGGGAATCCCCATACAAACGAAACTTCCTTTTTTAGTGCGTGTCGGGATGCGCTCCAGTTTGTGTTCGCTCATGCGAGGTCGCTAGCCCAATTACATGCCTTGGAAAGGTCGAGAGAAGAAGAAAGCACCTGCGTCAGTCGCGATTGGTGGAAGGGAGCCATGTGTCGCGGGATTGGGTGAAGACTTGTGCCCCGACTATAAGAGGCACTTCCTGCCTCATAAGGGTGGTCTTTAGATTCGGTGGTGTGGTGAGCGTCGTTGGTAGCGCTTCTTTCATTTAGTGTACCAAACAGTGTTTTGTGCCTTATTTTTGTATATTGTATATAGTATAGATATCTCCTAGTTTATTTTGGTGGAAGTATTTATATTGATTTGGGGTTTTGGTCCACTTTGGTTTTTTTTTTCTTTTTTTCTTGTAAATATTTGCCGCCTTTTGGACTTTGTTATTCCTGTAGATTCCTCCTGATCTCCTTTTCTTCGTTTAGGAAGCAGTAGCGTAGCGTGGGTGTCAGCCGCCCGGGGCGGAGGAAAATTCCGCCGCCCCCTTATTTAGGTATGGTTCAAATTTTTACAAGATATTATTATTTATTGTGAAATTTTGCCGCCCGGGGCGGGCCGCCCCCACTACGCTACGCCACTGTTAGGAAGACTACCAATTTTTGTATATGTGCATTTTTGTTTTTATTTTTCATTTTCAAACTTCTCTCTCTCTCTCTCTCTCTCTCTCTAATATATAACTCACTATTTTTGATTGGACATTATTTTTGTTGTTTGGTTGCACCTGTAAATAAACCCACTCTTGTTTTGGAAATACCACCTCTTTGTGTCGGGAGGTGCAGTGGTAGCGCTGCTGCCTCGCAGTAAGGAGACCCGTCTGGGTTCGCTTCCCGGGTCCTCCCTGCGTGGAGTTTGCATGTTCTCCCCGTGTCTGCGTGGGTTTCCTCCCACAGTCCAAAGACATGCAGGTTAAGTGCACTGGTGATCCTAAAGTGTCCCTAGTGTGAGCTTGGTGTGTGTACGTGTGTCCTGCGGTAGGCTGGTGCCCTGCCTGGGATTTGTACCTGCCTTGCGGCCTGTGCTGGCCCCTGTGACCCTGTATTAGGATATAGTGGGTTGGAAAATGACTGACTGACTGACTGACTTTTTGGTGTCTGTGTTTCAACGTCTGACAAATCTGATCCTGGTCGGTCCTGCACTACAGGACGCCCGCTGTGGGGTCTGGTGCCAACCTTGCCACTACACAGGGTGTCACACACTGTGTCAGCCAAAACTTGTGAATATTTTAAAGCTAAATTCCCTTGGGAACAGTAGAGAGCGACATTCCTTGTCACAGACCTGTGATGCCACCAGTGCAAAGGTTTAAAGGTCAGCACAGTACACTTCCGGATTTCTGAGATTGCAGATAATTCCTTGAGAATTTGTACGTGAATTTCTTTGGTTTAGCGTTTCCTGGTAAAAGAACTTTAGCTGCACCTTCAGACTTTCATTTTGGATTTGATGATGGTGGGTTTAGATATTCTGGTACCCAACTTGATACGACTGTTTTGACTTTGCCTCCTCTCCTGGCCACTCCCCTACGTACGACAAAACACTTGGGTGGGCTGCCACTTCACTGAAGGACACGTACACTTATTCACCTACTCACACCTCTGTGGCCTTAAGAGGTTAGAGAATGGATAGATGGACACACAGAATGCTGTAATCACTCATTATGCACATAATGAATTATTATTATTATTATTATCTGCCTGATATTTCAAATAGAATCAGAAAAAGAAAGACTTGCCTTTGATTGATGTAAGCTGCTTGGAAATGGAGACCCTGTGATAAAAAGAAAAATAAGAAACCATTTCAGGGTTAGATGTCAGCCTGTCCTCATTGAATGTGAACAATCAGTCCTTTAACCATCAATCAGTCAGAATTTCAATATTATAGGTCATTGTTATGAGCACAGTGTGATAAAACTCACTTTATAGAGCTAGCAGGAGAAACCTCCAAACGCTCATCCATCCATCCCCTTCCCACACCCGAGTTCACTTTGCTACTTAAAATTAATATTTTATGCATAAAGATCCTGTGTTTGCTGTGTTAATAGCCTGGTTTGGATGATTTTAGCCCTCTAGTGGGCCTTATTGGAAGTGCTTTTTGGGGTTTTGCATGTTTTGGAGCTCTTAAAGTACACACTGCCAAGAACTTATGTATTGAATCTTGTTTTTGCTCACAGTGACTTCTGCACGTGTAATGTGAATGCATTTTGCTGTATGCCTTCTGTTTTATGTCTGGGGGCATTGGGAGGCAGGGCACCATGTAAATAGTTAATCAATGAATATGATGATTAAATTTGTCGTACCCATACATCTCTTCTTTTTGTATGCTGCTTATCCTTAAACCAAACAAACATTCTGCACAACTTCAGTTACGGATTACAGTAGTTTAGTATTTCAGATCTGAGAGGGGTCTCCTCAACGTGTACATTTTGTATTTGTCATTTTCTACTTTCACGTCTTAGACTGTTGCTTCTGCTTATAAACAAACTGACCCTCTGTAGTCGCTCTGAGTATTTGAAATGGCTTCACGCATGTCCATGGCTTCCTTTTTATACGGACCGCGTTAAGCTTGTGTGCACACCGTGATGCAAAGCACATGCTCTGTCAGCGACCAAAACGCTTATGTATTTTGCCATCCTGTCGACATTCTCCTAGTTGGTAACTCTTTAAAATAAGGCTGCTAGTGTGGTACTTCAGAGCGATGCCATAGGGAAACCATTTTTGGTTCCCAAAGAATCATCCGCATAAATATTCCAGAAAGAACTTTTATTTCTTTAGATCCAGAACAGGCTCCCCAAACAGATAACGGATTTGTGAAACACCAGTGGGCTCCTGGTTTTAAAGGACCCTCACTGCATGCAGTCACTCAGGCTCTCTTCAGGTTTCCTTGATCTGCTTGTCCTGCTAGCCTACCAAACATTAAAGGTTTCTGTTTTGTCCACACGTCAAAGGGACCTTTTTAATGCCCAAAGAACCCGCTTCATATGTGTAGAACCCTTCCCAGAATGAAGGGGTTCTTTGACGTGGAAATGTTCCACGAGGAACCACACAACCCAGTAAATGTTTTTAAGAGTGCAGGTATTACGCCGCAGATGTTTTAAAAATCCACTTAGGCTGTGTGCCCAATTCCTACGGCTTTCATAGTGGAAAATCGGGAATGTGGCCGGGAGTGGCATCTTTAAATCGAAACCATCCAGACCTTCACTCTTGGCCTCCACATCTTACATGCGATAAAATGAGTCAAATGGAAATCTCAAAACACTTACGGCTTGGGCATTCTTCAGACGGCACACTCTTCAGTTCTGTCTGTGGCCGGCGCCC